>NC_091977.1:532737342-532784842 GCF_044704955.1 Pristiophorus japonicus
TACTGGTGGCACAGGTACTCAGGAAATCTGAGTCAGGTATTAAACACTCAATTATATTAATGCACTCCCGAACTCTGAGACTGTGCCAAATCTTTCATTACCGCACAACAGGATGACTCAAAGTAAGGACTCACTTCCAGGACAGCAGCAGCCTGTAAAGCTTCAAATATCACACAGTGGGATAGAGGGCCAATCAGCCGATACCTCAGGATTTCCATGGTCAGATCTCTGAAACAAGATGAGCCCACAAGTTATGTATTAAACAGAGCAATCCCATACAATAAACCTATGCACGTCGGTGAAGATTTGATGCTGCAAAGCCCTCCCCTACTTCCTCAATATTTATAAGAGAGAGAGAGAGAGAAAGGAGAACAAATTTGTCTCTATATCGGATTTCAGGATAGCCTAAAACATTTTGCAGCCAATGAAGTACTTTTTGAAGTGCAGTCACTGCTTAAGACAGAGATAGACAGTTTCTTAACCGATAAGGGAATAAGGGGTTATGAGGAGTGGGCAGAGAAGTGGAGCTGAGTCCATGATCGGATCAGCCATGATCGTATTAAATGGCGGAGCAGGCTTGAGGGGCTGTATGGCCTATTCCTGCTCCTATTTCTTATGTAATATACATTTTTCCTCACAGGTATCCCTCACATTTGGTATTATTCCCCTTTGCACAAATTCAATACCCACGTTAACTGTTTTTGTATTTTTGTTCTTTCATATGAAAATGCCACAAAATATTTACCCGAAGGAGACATGAAGGTAGAAAAAGTCCTAGAATGATTCAGTTGCAGGTTAGCAACAGCACTCAAATGGAGCAGCTCACCTACACTGGAGGTGCGTGGATAAGCATCGTTGCTTCTTTGATATGAGCAGCCTATCGAGGCATCACTAAGGATACATTGATATAGAAAGGGTAGTAAGGGAAGATGAAAGTCAATGAGCTAACCCATAAACCACGAGCAAAAAGACCTTGAGTTACAAGAGGTTTTTGTACAACATAAGAGCATCAGATAGCCAACACGGATCTAACTTCTAAATATCAGCGGCCCAATGTATTTTGGCACCAGTGCATGAGAACACAACAGTGGAGTTTGGGATAAAAGCAGAAAATGCTGGAAGTACTCAGCAGGTCAGGCAGCATCTGTGGAGAGAGGAAGAGAGTTAACCTTTCAGGTCGATAACCTTTCGGGTTGCACCCAGATGCTGCCTGACCTGCCGAGTGAGAGAGGAGCAGAGAAATTGAGACGGCCGAAGACACGCCGGCAATTCGCAATAAAAAGATCCAGAGAGGGCAAGAGGCCAGAGGAAGGGGTCCAGGTACAACATGAATTCCGAAAACAGGAGAAAGACTCCTGGCCAAAGAAGTGGCGAAGGAAATGGAAAAAGACCTCAGCATCGTTCAGAGCTCGAAATTAATTGAGGTGGGGGCGTAAGGGGATGAAGCCCAGGCCTTTGCTGAGGGCTGATCGTTCGGGGATAGTGAAAACAAGGCAGGGAGTGAAATTGGATGGGGTCAGAGGAAAGTGGAGGGGAAGTAGGTCCCGGAGGGGCATTGCTGTCCAAGGGTTGTTGAAGCTTGCGATCCTCGACATCTGAAAGGAAGAAAAAAGTTTGTTGTTCAAGTGACTGATGAGGCAAAGGGTGAAATGGAACTGCGGACCAGCTTTAAGGTAGAGTGAATCGGTGGTGCTAAAGAGAGAGATCGAGAGTGTGCATGGTGTTGAGCGTGGATCTCATGGATGCAGCGAGAGCAGTGCTTCGAGAAGCTGAATATCTCGATGATATCTGTATCCGGGTGGATCTGAAACATGAAGGGTAGAATTTCAGTTGGAATCCACGTGGAGTAAGTCAGAGCCGGAGACAATTGTTGAAGAAAGAGTTGTGGTTGTGAAAGTAAGTTTTGGTAGATACCTGATCAAAGAAAAAGTGAAGTGAAAGTCCATGGGATCCAGGGCAAAGTGGCAAGTTGGATTTAAAAGTAGCTCAGAGGCACGAAGCAAAGGGTAGTGATTGATGGGTGTTTTTGTGACCGGAAGGGTGTTTCCAGTGGGGTTCCGTACTGGGTCCCTTGCTTTTTGTGGTATACATCAATGATCTAGACTTCAATATAGAGAGAATGGTTAAGAAGTTTGCAGATGAAACTAAAATAGGCTGTGTGGTTGATAATGAAGAAGAAAGCTGCGGACTACAGGAAGATATCAATGTACTGGTCAGGTGGGCAGAACAGTGGCAGATGGACTTTAATCCGGAGAAGTGTGAGGTAATGCATTTGGAGAGGGCTAACAAGGAAAGGGAATACACATTAAATGGTAGGACACTGAAGTGAAGATAAACAAAGGGACCTTGGAGTACATGTCCATAGATCCTTGAAGATAGCAGGCCAGGTAGATAAGGTGGTTAAAAAGACATACAGAATGCTTGCCTTTATTAGCCGAGGCATAGAATACAAAAGCAGGGGGGGTTATGCTTGAACTGTATAAAAACACTGGTTAGGCCACAGCTGGAGTACTGTGTGCAATTCTGGTCACCTCATTACTGGAAGGATGTGATTGCACTGGAGAAGGTACAGAGATTTACGAGGATGTTGCCAGGAGTGGAGAATCTTAGCTATGAGGACAGATTAGATAGGCTGGGTTTGTTTTCCTTGGAACAGAGGAGGCTGAGGGGAGACCTCAATGAGGTGTATAAAATTTTGAGGGGCCTAACTATAGTGGATAGAAAGGGCAAATTTCACTTAGCAGAGGGGTCAACAACCAGGGGGCATAAATTTAAAGTAATTGGGGGGAGGTTTCTTCACGCAGAGGGTTGTGGGGGTCTGGAAGTCACTGCCTGAAAGGGTGGGGAAAATGTTAGAATCAATTATTAAGGATGAAATAGCAGCGCATTTGGAAAGCAATGACAGGATCGGTCCAAGTCAGCTTGGATTTATGAAGGGGAAATCATGCTTGACAAATCTTCTGGAATTTTTTTGAGGATGTAACTAGTAGAGTGGACAAGGGAGAACCAGTGGATGTGGTGTATTTGGACTTTCAAAAGGCTTTTGACAAGGTCCCACACAAGAGATTGGTGTGCAAAATCAAAACACATAGTATTGGGGGTAATATACTGACGTGGATAGAGAACTGGTTGGCAGACAGGAAGCAGAGAGTCGGGATAAATGGGTCCTTTTCAGAATGGCAGGCAGTGACTAGTGGAGTGCCACAGGGCTCAGTGCTGGGACCTCAGCTCTTTACAATATACATTAACGATTTAGATGAAGGAATTGAGTGTAATATCTCCAAGTTTGCAGACGACACTAAACTGGGTGGCGGTGTGAGCTGTGAGGAGGACGCTAAGAGGCTGCAGGGTGACTTGGACAGGTTAGGTGAGTGGGCAAATGCATGGCAGATGCATTACAATGTGGATAAATATGAGGTTATCCATTTTGGGGGCAAAAACGCAAAGACAGAATATTATCTGAATGGCGGCAGATTAGGAAATGGGGAGGTGCAACGAGACCTCGGTGTCACGGTTCATCAGTCATTGAAAGTAGGCATGCAGGTACAGCAGGTGGTGAAGGCGGCAAATGGCATGTTGGCTTTCATAGCTAGGGGATGAGTATAGGAGCAGGGAGGGCTTACTGCAGTTGTACAGGGCCTTGGTGATGCCTCACCTGGAATATTGTGTTCAGTTTTGGTCTCCTAATCTGAGGAAGGACGTTCTTGCTATTGAGGGAGTGCAGCGAAGGTTCATCAGACTGATTCCTGAGATGGCTGGACTGACATATGAGGAGAGACTGGATCAACTGGGCCTTTATACATTGGAGTTTAGAAGGATGAGAGGGGATCTCATAGAAACATATAAGATTCTGACGGGACAGGTTAGATGCGGATAGAATGTTCCCGATGTTGGGAAAGTCCAGAACCAGGGGACACAGTCTTAAGATAAGGGGTAGGCCATTTAGGACTGAGATGAGGAGAAACTTCTTCCCTCAGGGAGTTGTTAACCTGTGGAATTCCCTGCCGCAGAGAGATGTTGATGCCAGTTCATTGGATATATTCAAGAGGGAGTTAGATATGGCCCTTACGGCTAAAGGGATCAAGGAGTATGGAGAGAAAGCAGGAAAGGGGTTCTGAGGGAATGATCAGCCATGATCTTATTGAATGGTGGTGCAGGCTCGAAGGGCCGAATGGCCTACTCCTGCACCTATTTTCTATGTTTCTATGTGGGAGAGGCAGAAACCCTCACCACATTTAAAAAGTACTTGGATGTGCACTTGAAGTGCCGTAACCTGCAGGGTTAAGGATCTACAGCTGGAAAGTGGGATTAGGCTAGATAGCCTCTTGGTGGCCGGCACGGACACGATGGGCCGAAATGGTCTCCTTCTGTGCTGTAAACATCTATGATTCAAGTGAAACAGAAAGCAACGACGATGAACAACGTAAAAGAGGCAAACGGAAATCCCATCGGAAAAGAGAACTTCTTCAAGATGGGTATTCCTAGAAGCGCAGTAGCAGTGAATTAAACACAAATACTAAAGCAAAATACTGCAGATGCTAGCAATCTGAAATAAAAACAGAAAATGCTGGAAATACTGAGCAGGTCAGGCAGCATCTGTGGAGAGAGAAACAGAGTTAACGTTGCCTCCACAGATTTCCAGCATCTGCAGTGTTTTTGCTTTTGTAGTGGCAGAGTTTGGAAAACAAAGTGACAAAGTGGATTAGGAAAACTATTCTGCCAACTTGCATTCTGGATTGAAATCTAGCCTAGACTGATAAGAGATCAGAGAAAGGATATTTTTAAATCTACGGTTCTCACAGTTCTCCAAGTTATCAAAGCAGGAAACTTTAATCAAAAGCTTTCTGCCACAAGATTATGCCTTTGCTCCAGTCATTTTTGAGGCACATTCTGGCCAATCAGCGTGCATGCACTGAGAGAGGTGACATTATAATTTGCTCTGATCACAAAAAAATGGGAATGTCAACCTCAAGAATCTAAATTTTCATTCGGTGCACACTCCAAAGCTGAACTCTAGTACTACAGAGCAAATTTAGCCACGCATTTTGCAGCTCACAAGTCTCTTTGAATATGGAGTTGTTTTCCCTATTGCAGCAAATGTATTGTGAATCGAGTGCTTCGGAGTTTGAGCTGAATGAAGCTTGCGAAACTCAGCTGTGCCATTTCTAATAATAAAGCAGCCCACAAACCTAGCTACCCAATTTCATGTGTTGAAAGTCACGCTTGGGAGAAGGACATGATATGGCAATAAGCAGTCCGCACTGGTTCGTTTCTGGTAATGTCAACAACGCCAACTAACTAGTCATTAGCATGTAGGTTATAGCCATGTTCATCCTCCATAAAAGGTAGGATACTCACTCTATTGCAATGCCGGTCGTTAAAGATGTCCAGGACACTGTTTTCAATGGATCTCTGGTACCATCGCCAATAATCTTTTTCTCGGGAATGATCTTCTCGCCAGCTTTATCATGCACTTTTCTTTTCAAGCCAACCATGTTGGTTTCTTTTTCTGTAATCGTTTTACATTCACTAGGAGCTGGTTCAGGTAAAGGGACATCCAAACATTGACAGACCAACTGAAGCTCAGTTAACACATCCTAAAGAAAACAAAGTACAATTATAGTTGCATACTCTGGATTGTCTCCACATCATATTCCAATGCAAATTCAGATAGAGGATCGTTTGCAAGAAGTTCACAGCAGCAGCACTGGGGATTACTCCATCATGAGAGTTCATTCTCAGTTACAGAACGTCACTATATGAAATACTCCTCCTGTTATCTTTGCTCTTCAGGAGGAAATATCCCTGCAGCAAATAGACTGAAGCAATGGATCACATGAATTAAAGAGAGGCCAAAAAAAATATTTAAACTTTGCAATTAAAAATAAATTTAAAGTTTAATCTCTCCTGATCCAGCAGTAGATAGTTGATATATTATTGTATTAAATAAATTTAGGGATACGGTAGCATAGTGGTTATGTTACTGAATGAGTAATCCAGAGGTCTGGACTAATGATAGAAACAGAGAAACATAGAAACTAGGTGCAGGAGTAGGCCATTCGGCCCTTCGAGCCTGCACCGCCATTCAATGAGTTCATGGCTGAACATGCAGCTTCAGTACCCCATTCCTGCTTTCTCACCATACCCCTTGATCCCCCTAGTAGTAAGGACTACATCTAACTCCTTTTTGAATATATTTAGTGAACTAGCCTCAACAACTTTATGTGGTAGAGAATTCCACAGATTCACCACTCTCTGGGTGAAGAAGTTTCTCCTCATCTTGGTCCTAAATGGCTTACCCCTTATCCTTAGACTGTGACCCCTGGTTCTGGACTTCCCCAACATTGGGAACATTCTTCCTGCATCTAACCTGTCTAAACCCGTCAGAATTTTAAACGTTTCTATGAGATCCCCTCTCATTCTTTTGAACTCCAGTGAATAGAAGCTTGCGCCTCTTAATTGTTTGTAAATTTTCATAAATTCTTTTCTTCTTTTAGTTGACTGGTGATCTTTTCTGTTCACCTGAACATGCAGATGGGGCCTCAGTTTAACATCTCATTGATAAAAAAAAACACCCCTACCAATGTTCCTTCAAATTTGCGGTCTCATCATCATAGACAGTCCCTTAGAATCAAGGAAGACTTGTTGCACTCTTAAAATAAGTCCTTAGGTGACTGAACAGTCCATTAGGAGAACCACAGTCCCTGTCACAGGTGAGACAGATAGTCGTTGAGGGTAAGGGAGGGTGGGACAGGTTTGCCGCACGCTCTTTCCGCTGCCTGCGCTTGGCGACGAGACTCGAGGTGCTCAGCGCTCTCCTGGATGCACTTCCTCCACTTAGGGCAGTCTTTGGCCAGCGTCTAACTGCGTGTTTGCTGCACGGCCACGCGGTATCTTCCAGTGGCAGCAGCTGGTGAGCGGCCTGCGCAGACTGCCTGATAGGTGCATGGCCCGCACCATAGGGGGAACATTGCTACCTACTGAATTGAATCGGTCTAAATTATGTGGTCGTCTTGGAGGGGGGCTTGCACCCATGACCATCCGAGTGTTACCCCAGAGTCAAGCTGGCAATGGAAAGCTACTCACAACTTGTACCGGACATAGAACGTACTGCACAGAAACTGGCCAATGGGACCAACTAGTCTGTGCCAGTGTTTATGCTCCATACGAGCTTCCTCCTACCCCTCTTCATCTCACCCTATCAGCATATCCATCTATTCCTTTCTCCCTCATGCATTTATCTTGCTTCCCCTAGCTCCTCAACTACCCCTTGTGGAAATGAGTTCCTCATTGACGTTTTACATCCAATACAACTGAACCTTATATCCATACTAGAAATGCTTCCAAACGATATACAACAACTTATATTTGTATCGAGCTGTTAATATATAAAAACATCCCAAGTTGCTTCACAGATGCTCATGGGAACAAATTGGTGCCGAGCCGAAAAGAGATTAGAGGGGTGACCAAAAAATTGGCCTTTAGTGAGGATCTTAGTCCAACATCTGTGGTTGGGAAAATGTTGGAGTCTATTAATAAGGAAGCAGTAGCGGGACATTTGGAAAAGCATAATTCAATTAGAGTCAACATGGTTTTATGAAAGGGAAATCATGTTTGACAAATTTTCTGGAGTTCTTTGAGGATGTAACGAGCAGTGTGGATAACGAGGAACCGGAAGGCATTCGATAAGGTGCCACATAAAAGGTTACTGCACAAGATAAAAGCTCACAGTGTTGGGGGTAATATATTAGCATGGATAGAGGATCGGCTAACTAACAGAAAACAGAGTCGGGATAAATAGTTCATTCTTGGGTTGGCAATCAGTAACTAGTGGGGTGCCGCAGGGATCAGTGCTATTTACAATCTATATTAATGACTTTGATGAAGGGACCGAGTGTAATGTAGCCAAGTTTGCTGATGATACAAAGATGGGTGGGAAAGCAAATTGTGAGGACACAAAAAAATCTGCAAAGGGATATAGACAGGCTAAGTGAGTGGGTAAACATTTGGTTGATGGAGTATAATGTGGGAAAATGTAAGGTTATCCACTTTGGCAGAAAAAAATAGAAAAGCAAATTATAATTTAAATGGAGAAAAATTGCAAAGTGTTGCAGTATAGAGGGACCTGGGGGTACTTGTGCATGAAACACAAAAAGTTAGTATGCAGGTACAGCAAGTAATCAGGAAGGCAAATGGAATGTTGGCCTTTATTGCAAGGGGGATAGAGTATAAAAGCAGAGAAGTCCTGCTACAACTGTACAGGGTATTGGTGGGGCCACACCTGGAGTACTGCGCACAGTTTTGGTGTCCGTATTTAAGGAAGAACATACTTGCATTGGAGGCTGTTCAAAGAAGGTTCATTAGGTTAATACCAGAGATGAAGGGGTTGACTTATGAAGATAGGTTGCGTATTGGGCTTATACACATTGGAGTTCAGAAGAATGAGAGGTGATTTTATCGAACCATATAAGATAATGAGGGGGCTCGACAAAGTGGATGCAGGGAGGATACTTCCACTCAGAAACTAAAACTAGGGGACATAGTCTTAGAATAAGGGGCCGCCCATTTAAGACGGAGATGAGGAGGAATTTCTTCTCTCAGAGGGTTGTAAATCTATGGAATTCTCTGCCCCAGAGAGCTGTGGAGCCTGGGTCATTGAATATATTTAAGGCGGTGATAGACAGAATTTTGAGCGATAAGAGAGAAAAAGGTTCTGGGGAGTGGGCAGGGAAGTTGAGCTGAGTCCATGATATGATAAGCCATGATCTTATTAAATGGCAGAGCAGGCTCGAGGGGCCAGGTGGCCTATTCCTGCTCTTATTTCTTATATTCTTATGGAGGTGGAAAAGCTGAGGGGTTCAGAGAAGGAATTCCAGAGCATAGCGTCTAGTCGGTTGAAGGCATGGCAATGATGGGCAAAGGAAGGGGTAACGGACAACAGGCTGACATTGCACTTCTTATATAATATTCTTGGAAGTTATAGCAATCAATTCAATTATTTTACCGTAATTCCAGTTGAAGGAGTTTACGGCACAGAAGATGGCTGTTCAGCCCATTGTGTTTTTGCAGGTCGAAAAAGAGCTACCCAGCCTAATCCCACTTTCCAGCTCTTGGTCCGTAGTCCTGTAGATTATGGCACTTTAAGTGCATATCCAAGTACTTTTTAAATGCGATAAGGGTTTCTGCCTCTACTCAGGCAGTGAGTTCCAGACCCCCACCACCCTCTGGGTGAAAAAGGTTCTCCTCAACTCCCGTCTAATCCTTCTACCAATTACTTTAAATCCATGCCCCCTTAGTCATTGTCCTCTCTAAGGGGAATAGGTCATTCCTATCAACTCTATCTCAGCTGCTCATAATTTTATACACCTCAATTAAGTCTACCTTCAGCCTCCTCTGTTCCAACAAAAACACCACCAGCCTATCCAATCCTTCCTCATATTCTCCAGATAGTCTTTAAGCTACCTTTTTGTCAAATTCCCTTAACACATGATGTAAAATCTCCACATCGTAACAGTACTGTGCACAGTGAAAAGTGTTACCATTTTAAGTGCTGGATGTGTCCAAATCCAAAGCTGCCTGTTTTCAGAATGGCTTTCAGACTGTGCTTTAGGCCTCCATAGAAATGTGACTGGGCCCAGTGGCTTCTCCGGATAGCGGTCTGCCTTGTAAAGAACCAATGACCCTTGACACTTCCCAGACAGACAAGCCGCAGAGGCAAATGTTGCACCTGAAGCACCACAAAAATCAACGGGACAGTTATTCATTCGACCATTTAAAAGGTACAATAAATGTACCACAGAACAAGTTTTACACATCGTGGAGAATCAAGACACGGTTTAAAAAAAAACGTTTACGAGTTTGTTATCTATTCATTTTCACAAATAGATCATTGTTGAATGGTCGCGATTACTATAACTTGTTGGTCTCCTGCGGCGTTCCACATGGCGAGTCAAGACCAAACACAGTGTTTAGGTAAAATGGGGGGATAACTGGAGTGTACTACTGTGGCCCAGGGGAGGTGGGGGAAGAAAGAGATATACACAAACAGCCACATGGCCAGAAAACTTTCATTGGGGTGAGGGGAAAGAAATGCAATGAATGCAAATAAACTTCTCTGAACTGGGGGCAGGGGCGCGGTGGGGAGTCACACGTTTTACTTCAAGGCTATTACAGGAAGGATGCGATTGCACAAGGGAGGGTACAGAGGAGTTTTATGAGGATATAACCAGGACTGGAGAATTTGAGCTATGAGGAAAGATTGGACAGGCTGGGGTTCTTTTCTTTGGAACAGAGGAGGCCGAGGGGAGACCTTATTGAGGTGTATAAAATTATGAGGGGCCGAGATAGAGTGGATAGAAAGCACCTATTTCCCTTAGCAGAGAGGTCAATAACCAGGGGCCATACTGGTAGAAGGGGCTTGTAAAAAGGGAACAGCAATAATCATGAGTGATTTTAACCTCCACATTGATTGGAGCCTTGAGGAGTTCATAGAGTGCGTAAGGGATGGGTTCCTTGAGCAGTTTGTAACGGAACCAATCAGGGGGCAGGCTATCTTAAATCTGGTCCTATATAATGAGACAGGATTAATAAACAATCTCCTAGTAAAGGATCCCCTCGGAATGAGTGATCATAGCATGATTGAATTTCAAATTCAGATGGAGGGCGAGAAAGTTGGATCTCTAACCAGCGTACTAAGCTTAAGTAAAGGAGACTATGAAGGAATGAGGGCAGAGTTGGATAAAGTGGACTGGGAAAATAGATTAATGTGTCGGACGGTTGATAAACAGTGGTGTACATTTAAGGAGATATTATACAACTCTCAAGAAAAATATATTCCAGTGAGGAGGAAAGGATGTAAGAGAAAAGATAGCCATCCGTGGCTAACTAAAGAAATAAAGGACAGTATCCAATTAAAAACAAAGGCATACAAAGTGGCCAAAAATAGTGGGAGGACAGAAGACTGGGAAGCTTTTAAAAGCTAGCAAAGAATTACTAAAAAAAATGATTAAGAATGGGAAGATAGACTGTGAAAGTAAACTAATACAAAATATAAAAACAGATAGCGAGAGTTTCTATAGGTATATAAAAAGAAAAAGAGTGGCTAAAGTAAATGTTGGTCCCTTAGAGGACGAGACTAGGGAATTAGTAATGGGGTACATGGAGATGGCAGAAACTCTGAACAAATATTTTGTATCAGTCTTTACGGTAGAGGACACTAACAATATTCCAACAGTGAATAGTCTAGGGGCTATAGGGGGAGAGGAACTTAACACAATCACAAGCACTAAGGAGGCGATACTCAGTAAGATAATGGGACTAAAGGCAGATAAATCCCCTGGACCTGATGGCTTGCATCCTAGGGTCTTAAGAGAAGTAGCGGCAGGGATAGTGGATGCATTGGTTGTAATTTACCAAAATTCCCTGGATTCTGGGGAGGTCCCTGCAGATTGGAAATCTGCAAATATATCGCCCCTATTTAAAAAGGAGGCAGACAAAAAGTAGGAAACTATAGACCAGTTAGCCGAACATCTGTGGTTGGGAAAATGTTGGAGTCCATTATTAAAGAAGCAGTAGCAGGACATTTGGAAAAGCATAATTCGGTCAGGCAGAGTCAGCATGGATTTATGAAGGGGAAGTTATGTTTGACAAATTTGCTGGAGTTCTTTGAGGATGTAACGAACAGGGTGGATAAAGGGGAACCAGTGGATTTGGACTTCCAGAAGGCATTTAATAAGGTGCCACATAAAAGGTTACTGCACAAGTTCATGGGGTTGGGGGTAATATATTAGCATGGATAGAGGATTGGCTAATGAACAGAAAACAGAGATCAGGGATAAATGGTTCATTCTCTGGTTGGCAATCAGTAACTAGAGGGGTGCCGCAGGGATCAGTGCTGGGACCCCAACTATTTACAATCTGTATTAACGACTTGAAAGAAGGGACCGAGTGTAATGTAGCCAAGTTTGCTGACGATACAAAGATGGGAGGCAAAGCAATGTGTGAGGACACACAAAATCTGCAAAAGAACATAGACAGGCTAAGTGAGTGGGCAAAAATTTGGCAGATGGAGTATAATGTTGGAAAGTGTGAGGTCATGCACTTTGGCAGAAAAAAAAAATCGAAGAGCAAGTTATTATTTAAATGGAGAAAGATTGCAAAGTGCTGCAGTACAGCGGGACCTGGGGGTACTTGTGCATGAAACGCAAAAGGATAGTATGCAGGTACAGCAAGTGATCAGGAAGGCCAATGGAATCTTGGTCTTTATTGCAAAGGGGATGGAGTATAAAAGCAGGGAAGTCTTGCTACAGAGATATTGGTGATAAGGTATTGGTGAGGCCACACCTGGAATACTGCGTGCAGTTTTGGTTTTCATAATTACAAGAGGATATACTTGCTTTGGAGGCAGTTCAGAGAAGGTTCACTAGGTTGATTCCGGGGATGAGGGGGTTGACTTATGAGGAAAGGTTGAGTAGGTGGAGCCTCTACTCATTGGAATTCAGAAGAATGAGAGACGATCTTATCGAAATGTACAAGATTATGAGGGAGCTTGACAAGGTGGATGCAGAGAGGATGTTTCCACTGATGGGGGAGACTAGAACTAGAGGGCATGGTCTTCGAATAAGGGGCTGCCCATTTAAAACAGAGATGAGGAGAAATTTCTTCTCAGAGGGTTGTAAATCTGTGGAATTGGCTGCCTCAGAGAGCTGTGGAAGCTGGGACATTGAATAAATTTAAGACAGGTATAGTCAGTTTCTTAAACGATAAGGGAATAAGGGGTTATGGGGAGCGGGCGGGGAAGTGGAGCTGGGTCCATGATCAGATCAGCCATGAGGGTCTGCATCTGGGAATCTCCACAGAGTTCCTAATCTTCATCAGGCCACCAGGAGGCAGTAAATACTAGTAAACTCTGGTTCATGCAGGGGTCGGCCATTTAGGACTGAGGAGGAGGAGAAATTTCTTCACTCAGACGGTTGCGAATCTTTGGAATTCTCTACCCCACAGGACTGTGGATGCTCAGTCGTTGAGAATATTCAAGGCTGAGATTGCTTGATCTTTGGACTCTAAGGGAATCAAGGGATATGGGAATGGTGCGAAAGTGGAGTTCAGGTCAAAGATCAGCCATGATCTTATTGAATGGCGGAGCAGGCTCGAGGGACCGTATGGCCGACTCCTGCCCCTATTTCATAGTTCTTAAATCAAATATCACGAAGTACATCTCCTGGCAGCTGTGTCAAAAAAGGTGTGGTCAAAAGTCTAGCAGCCTGTTGCATTGTTTCTTGGATCCTGAAAGAACAGAGTAAAATGATAAAGTTTAAATAATTATTTTGGACTCAGGAAGATGAAAATACCTGCATCTCTACTACTCAAACGTGCAAGAGACGCCAGGAGATTCTCCTCTGTACCATTCAGCTCCAGGCAGCAATAGTAAGACAAATCCTGCAAGAAATGCATACAAAAACACGTCCACGATTACTAACGAAAATTACAGCCATACGCTCCCAGAATATAAGCAGTGATATTGGCAGAAGGGTCGAGATTCCAGAGAACACAGATTTAAGGTCATTGGCAAAAAAAAATTAAAAAGGCACAAAAAAAAACTTTTAAACGCAGTGAGTGGTTAGGATCTAGAATGCACTGCCTGAAAGGATGGTGGAGGCAGACTCAATCTTATCACTCAAAAGGGAGTTGGATAAGTATCTGAAGGAAAAATATCTGCAGGGTTACTGGGAAAGGGCGGGGGGAGTGGGACTAGCTGAGAATTGGTTCGACGGGCTGAATGGCCTTCTTCCATGCCGTAACCATTCTATGATCACTCTCTGAATTGATTTAAACAATTATCTTTGTGTAGTCCAGATAGTTATCCGTTGTCCCAAAAAGCACTGGATAAAATAGTACTGATCTGGAATATTTTCAAAATCTTTTCATTTTCAGATTTAGAAAAATTTAGAAAATGTACTTGTTAAATTGTGTGGACAAAAATTCTCACTCAATTGGATCATATTACCCGAGAAGGGGGATATATTTCCAAGTCAGGATGGTGTGTGACTTGGGGGAAAGCAAAAGGAAGGGTGGGGGGGGGGGAGGGGGGAGGCGATTAAATATTAAAATAGCTTCATAACATTTTTAGCAAAGATGAATTTGTAAACAACATTTAATGAGATCCTTCAAAAATGTAATTTACTTCTGATAATATAAAATGTAATTCTCCTCCATGGAATGATAGAAACATCACACAGTTTAGGGTACCTGTAGAAGGCAGTGCTTCGTCATAGCACGGTAACATGCTCTGTAACTTTTAGTTGTGGGTTTATTGGCCAAACAGTAGCCCCACTTTTTGACTGTGTGGAATCTTTTCGCATGCCATATGTGAGTCTCCAGCCAAATGTTTTTCCGCTGCCTTCGGTTAAATTCCAGCAACATGTTGCCGTGTCGTCGACGGGCTTTGCGCGACTTGCTTTTTGATTGCTCTTTTTTCAGATGGGCAATCTTTTCTACCTGTTAGAAAAAAGGCCTGGTCAGCAAGTTGCTCAATCAGAGCTTTCACAAAGCATTTTCAAACGGTTCTTTTGCGTAAAGAAAGACTTGCATTTATATAGCGCCTTTCATGACCGCCGGACGTCACAAAGCGCTTTGCAGCCATTGAAGTACTTTTTGAAGTGTAGTCACTCTTGTAATGTAGGAAACGCGGCAGCTCCCACAAACAGCAATGTGATAATGACCAGATAATCTGTTTTACTGATGTTGATTGAGGGATAAATATTAGCCCCAGGACACCGGGGATAACTCCCAAGCTCTTCTTCGAAATAGTGCCATGTGATCTTTTACGTCCACCTGAGAGCAGACGGGGCCTCGGTTTATCGTCTTATCCGAAAGACGGCACCTCCGACAGTGCAGCACTCTCTCAGCACCGCACTGGAGTGTCAGCCTAGATTTTTGTGCTCAAGTCTCTGGAGTGGGACTTGAATGCACAACCTTCTGACTCATACATTGACCATTCAACAAATAACAAACCATAATTATCTGCATCATCAATACTTGAATAAAGTTTATCTATTTCAGCACAGGACACAATTCTCACTGTAGTTTTAAGACAGCTGTACTTCAGCTTATAAAATGCAAGCACATTTCAATCAAAAGCCAGAGATTTTTTTTAAATATCAAGAAAGAAAATGTGTTCTGCATCCTGCAATAATCAAGGCAAGACCTCAGTAAAACTCACTCAACATAAATCAGAATGAGAATTTACCAATAACTACTTTGTGCACAATATGCAACAAGGCCATCAGCATGTGGAAGCTATGTTGGGAGTTGAATGTCACGATAGCACCAAGTGAACATTAACTATTTACATTAGCAATTGCTACAATCCAATAGAGCTGTGCTACTCAATGATAAATATGCTGATCCAACAAGGGAGCCCAGGTTTATTTATTCACCTTCAGGGTAAAGGTTGTGTTAACTAAAATCTGTAATTTGCTTTAAAATCACAGTACAGATACAGGAGGCCAATTTCAGATGATAACCTCTGCCCCCATTTTTCCCCAGACGGCAGCTGTTGATAATTCTGCTATTCCTATCGCCTCGCACCATCATCCCTTTCGCAATCTAATCGCTCCTGCCTTCCACCCGGTCACAGACCTTCCCTTTTGTCCTTTCCTGCCCTTGCCGCTTTCCCTGCCCCTACTCTTGCTTAAAACCCATTGCATCTCCAACTTTTTCCAATTATGACGAATGGTCATCGACCTGAAACGTTAACTCTGCTTCTCTCTCCACAGATGCTGCCTGACCTGCTGAGTATTTCCAGCAGATGGTGTTTTATTACAAGTCCGAGAGGCCATTCATCCTAACTAGGTCTTCCCTCCATAAGAACTCAAAATGCGCCAATCATAAGAACGTAAGAATTAGGAACAGGAGTAGGCCATCTAGCCCCTCGAGCCTGCTCCGCCATTCAATAAGATCATGGCTGATCTGGGCGTGGACTCAGCTCCACTTAATCATAGCAACTAACTGAGAACGGAATGGTTTCAGAGTTTTTTGCCTCCATTACTCTACCCAGAAGACCATTCCAAGTGTAATGTATACATCTGTGAGTATGCTCAAAGGTTTGGAGAGCTGTTGCCACCATCTTGCCGTCCGGAGGAGGCGGGGGTCCCCAATGGAGGGCTCTCTATGTGGGAATCCTCCCTTTATTTATTGGGGACTTGGCCTGGAGGGTGTTGCATGGAGCAGTCCCGTGCAATAAGTTTATAAGTCGTTCACAGACTCCCAGGCTGCCTGCAATTTTTGCGGACTGGAGGAGTCAGTGTTCCACGTTTATGTTCAGTGTGTGAGGTTGCAGCCCCTCTTCCATTATTTGAAGGGGTTGCTCCTCACTTTCTGGTTGCATTTCAGTCCCACGCTCCTGATCTTTGGGCACCCGGTGGTAGAGGGGAGTGGGCAGGTCGGAAGGCCTCCTCGTGCGACTGCTCCTAGGCCTGGCCAAAGTGACCATTAACCGGTCCAGGCAGCGGGCGGTTGAGAGGGTCGGTCAGCCCGACTGCCTGCCTCCCTTCTGTGGCTACGTTCGCACCAAGGTGTTCCTGGAGATGGAGCACGCAGTGTCCACCGTATGCTCGCGGCCTTCCGCGAGAGGTAGGTACTGGAGGGCATTATTTTAACAGGGAACAACATTTTAATTACTTTGATTTTGTAAGGTTCCCTTTAATGTTTATTGGTTAATTTGAGGATTTTCGTGCCCTTACAAAAGGGGACACTTGATTTAAAATAGTTGTAGAGCTGTTGCATTGTGAGTGGCTTAGCCAGTCACGTGATGTTCACAAGGCTCAATAAAACCCGAGTCAGTTGGGTCTGGGTCAGCCATGATGAGGTATGCAGTTGTGAGTCCAGTGGATGAACTGGTAATGTGTAGTGTGAATGTTAAATCTTTGTTAACAAACCAACTAGTTCTTAATAGCAATGTGTTGCTGTGAATTCTTAAGCAAAGAACCCATGAAGCAAATACATCACACCAGGTATTGATCACTTTGATTTACTTGTAATAGATTTACCTCTTTCTTTGCAATCTCTCGAAGCCTTCGAGGCAAACGTTTAATATTGTGACTCATAGCTCTTCTGCGCATCTGTGGTGGTAGGGACTGCAGAAACTGAGAACTAGATTTGTGCGTGACTGCTTTTAACATCGCATTGATTTCAGCAGCACGGGCTTGAGCAAAGTTTGTTGCTGCAAGTAAAAAATAAATGTTAAAAAATGGATTTCGAATTTTAAGACGACAAAAGTTTCCTTTTTCCAACATTTCTCCAAACCCCACCCTTCCCTTCAGGCTTTCTCTCCAGTTCCATCCCCTTTACACCTTGTTTCGTGAAGCTGGAAACTTCACAAGCCACATCACTTCAATACTTTGCAACCAATTTCACCAAGTTATTTGCTATTAAAGACATCATGCACACAATGCGCACTTTCAGGTGCAAGACTGCTGGCAAATTATCCTAGCCCACAGATGTTGAGGCTAATTCCAGAACTCGCTTTCATGGAATTGTAGAATCCTACAGCACAGGAGGCCATTGGGCTCATTGTGCCTGTGCTGGGTCTTTGCAAGAGCTATCTCACTCCCCTGTTCTTTCCCCATGGCCAATGTTTATTGCAATATTTTTGGGGGCCGCACGGCCCATTCAAAATATCACACGTGCTTTTTTTCCTATCGAGAAGCCGGCAGGCCAGCTGCACGGAACCCCTGGAGTGCTGTGCAGCCGCACAGCTTATAGGGAACATCGCCCATAGGCCTGCAATTTTTTCTTTTTCCCCTTTGAAAGCTACTATTGAATCTGTTTCCACCACCCTTTCAGGCAGTGCATTCCAGATTATAACAACTCGCTGTGTAAAAGATGTTTCCTTGTGTCACCTCTGGTTCTTTTGCCAATCACCTTAAGTCGGTGACCTCTGGTTATCGACCCTTCTGCCACTGGAAACAGTTTCTGCTTATTTACTCGATCAAAACCTTCACAATTTTGAACACCTCCATCAAATCCCCCATTAATCTTCTCTGTTCTAAGAACAACAATCCCAGTTTCTCTAATCTCGCCACACAACTGAAGTCCCACATTCTTGGCACCATTCGAGTAAATCTCTTCTGCACCCTCTCTAAGGCACTGACATGCTCCCTAAAGTGCTGTGTCCAGAATTGGCCACAATACTCCAGCTGGGGCCAGACCAGTGTTTTATAAAGGTTCAGCATAACTTCCTCGCTTTAGTACTCTTGTGCCTCTGTTTATAAAGCCCAGGATTCCATATGCCTTTTTAACAGTCTCCTCAACTTATCCTGTCACCTTCAAAGATTTGGATGTGAACCCCCAGGTCGCTCTGTTCCTGCACCCACTTTAAGATTGTACCATTTAGCTTATGTTGCCTCTCCTCATTCTTTCTACCAAAATGATTTACTTCACACTTTTCTGCATCAAATTTCATCTTCCCATTTCAACAGTCTGTCTACGTCCTTCTGACGTTTGTTACTGTCCTCCTTACTGTGTACCACATTTCCGAGTTTTGTGTTATCTGCAAACTTTGAAATTATTCCCTTTATATCCAAGTCCAGGTCATTAACATAAGAACATAAGAAATAGGAGCAGGAGTAGGCCATACGGCCCCTCGAGCCTGCTCTGCCATTCAATAAGATCATGGCTGATCTGATCATGGGCTCAAGCTCCACTTCCCTGCCCACTCCCCATAACCCTTTACTCCCTTATCATGATTGGGGCCCAGGAGAGGCGTGAATCTGGGGCCCAGAAGAATCGAGGGCCCAGGGCCAGCCCACAATGCGATATGTCTGCGCGCTCGGTCTGTGCAGCAGAGCAGGTCTCCAGTCGTCCTGGTTAACCCTTGCCACTGGACCAAGACCTAGCTCTGTCAAGCCCGTGTGGTGGCTGGTGTGCAACGGCCACCCCACGTTAAAAAAATCCACGCACAGGCATCTTCCACCCTTCAACATGTAGTTCGGGATCTGGAATATTAGGTCCTTCATTGAAATACCTGTGAATTCATCCCTTTTTGGCGTGGAAGCAAGTCATCCTCGCTTCAAGGGACTGCCTATGATGATGATGATGATTCCCTTATCGCTCAAAAATCTGTCTATCTCCGCCTTAAATATATTCAATGACCCAGCCTCCACAGCTCTCTGGGACAGAGAATTCCATATATTTAAAACCCTCTGAGAGAAGAAATTTCTCCTCATCTCAGTTTTAAATGAGCGGCCCCTTATTCTGAGACTATGTCCCTTAGTTTTAGTTTCCCCTATGAGTGGAAATATCCTCTCTGCATCCACCTTGTCGAGCCCCCTCGCTATCTTATAAGTTTCAATATCACTGCTCATTCTTCTGAACTCCAATGTGTATAGGCCCAACCTAACCTCATAGATCAACCCCATCATCTCCGGAATCAACCTAGTGAACCTTCTCTGAACAGCCTCCAATGCAAGTATAAATATATATCAAAAAGAGCAGCGGTCCTAATACCAACCCAGTACACATCCCTCCAGTATGAAAAACAACCATTCACCACTATTCTCTGCTTTCTGTCTGTTCGGCAATGTCCTATCCATGCAGCCACTGCCCCTTTAACGCCATGGGCTCAATTTTGCTAACAAGTCGATTATGTGACACTTTATTAAACGCCTTTTCAAAGACTATATACACATCATCAACTGCACTACTATAAAAGCAAAATAGAGAGAATGCTGGAAACACTCAGCAGGTCAGGCAGCATCTGTGGAGAGAGAAACAGAGTTAACGTTTCAGGTCGGTGACCTTTTGTCAGACATCAGGAAATTAAACCTCAAATTTAGGCTAAGAGGAGATTTGATCGAGGAGTTTAAAATCATGAAGGGTTTAGATAAAGTAAATAAAGAGAAACTGTTTGTGTCATGTATCCTACATGGTTACTGCTTGTACTATTACAAGGTGTGCCACCAGAGGGCACTGCAGTGGGAGACTTGTAGGTTACCTGTACAGTTGTGCCTGGCCTAGTATAAAAGGCAGGCCACCAGGTGTGGTCCTCACTCTGGAGTTGCATTAAATGGACTAAGGTCACTACAGTTCAAGCACAACACATTGCCTCATGGAGTCATTATTAGAGCATCTGAAGACCAAACAGTTTCCAATAGCTGAAGGGTCGATAACCAGAGGGTGCAGATTTAAGGAGATTGGCAAAAGAACCAGAGGCGACATTTTTTTTAATGCAACAAGTGGTTAGGATTTGGAATACGCTGCCTGACAGGGCACTGGATGCAGATTCAATGGTGACCTTCAAAAAGGAATTGGATAAATACTTGGAGAAAAAGTTGCAGAGATATGGGGGAAAAGAGTGGGGAGAGTGGGACTAACTGGATTGCTCTTCGAAAAAGCCGGTGCAGACTCGATGGGCCGAATGGCCTCCTTCTGAGCTGTACTATTCTATTCTATGTATTTGGAATTATATGCTCCAGATGTGCACCAAGCAACAGCACTTCAAGATTTTAACCCCAATATTGTCATTGCCCCTTTGGAAGGACAGGAAGGAGACCAATATGTAGAAATTCAGCCATTACAGAGAAAAAAATGAAAGTTATGTGAGGTGAGTGTGTGTGAATGGCGGGCATTGCCGTATAATTTGAGGATCCAGCAATTAAGTAAGGTTGCTGAGCAAAACCGGCATTTATAATTCAGGGGTCAAGTCCATTAGTTGACGAAAACGCAAATCACCCGTTGAAGGTCGTAACCCCATTCATTCTTCAGTACCATCACAAGACACCCACGTTAAATAAAGCAGCCAGCCTGAAGGAGAGCTTTCAAACCAGACATTTTAAAAATTAATTTGTTACTGGAACAATAAAGTAAAATTCTGCCTACTATAGAACACTTACCAGTTAGGATTTTGGGAATTTCTTGAGAATGGCCACGATAACTTCCTCTTGAGCCTCCTCGGTATCCTCGGAATCCTCCTCGATGGGACCCTCTCTGCCGGTCACTATAACACGGCAGCTGATGACTGGGTCCCACCTGCTGCTGCTGAATATGGTCGCCATTAACCCCTACATTTCAGAAGAAAAGGCCAATAGTGATTGAATTCTTAGGTGTTTAAAAAAAAAATAAGACCATTAGGCCAACAAGTCTGTGTCTTTTTGACAGATTTCGATCCCAACTCCCTGCCTTCACACAATATCCCTCAATCCCTACTCAGAGCTGTGGAAGTTGGGTCACTGAAAATATTTAAGGTGGAGATAGACAGATTTTTGAGTGACAAGGAAGTAAAGGGTTATGGGGAGTGGGCAGGGAAGTGGAGCTGAGTCCATGATCAGATCAGCCATGATCTCATTGAATGGTGGAGCAGGCTCGAGGGGCCAGTTGGTCTACTCCTAGTTCTCTCAGCTTCTCTCCATAAACACACCCGATTTGCCTGTTGGAAACTAATTTATACTATCAATGTTCTTCTCTGGTCATTCCAGAACTACCATCCTTGGGCTAAAAGGAAGGCAGAAAGATCACAATGACGAAACAATAAACATGAATGCCAAGTTAAAGCATCGGGACAATTTTCACACCAATAGCCACCATTGTTAAGCCTGAACCCTAGATATTGCAAGTTCCTGATGATAAAAATCAAGCTGAAACTTCCCCACTTGCAATTTTAGATTCCAGTGCACTAAAGGCTGCTCCATATATCAGGAAGTGCACGGCTCTGAATAACTCCTCAACAACACAAGAAGCTCGACACCATCCACGACAAAGCCGCCTGTTTGATCGGCACCTTATCCACCACCTTAAACATTCACTCCCTTCACCACCGGCGCACTGTGGCTGCAGTGTGCACCATCTACAAGATGCACTGCAGCAACTCGCCAAGGCTTCTTCAGCAGCACCTCCCAAACCCGCGATCTCCACCACCTAGAAGGACAAGGGCAGCAGGCGCACGGGAACACCACCACCTCCACGTTCCCCTCCAAGTCACACACCATCCTGACTTGGAAATATATCGGCCGTTCCTTCATCGTCGCTGGGTCAAAATCCTTGAACTCCCTCCATAACAGCACTGTGGGAGCACCTTCACCACACGGACTGCAGCGGTTCAAGGCGGCGGCTCACCACCACCTTCTCAAGGGCAATTAGGGATGGGCAATAAATGCCGACCTTACCAGCGACACACACATCCCAGGAACGAATAAAAAAAAAAATACACTACTCCAGTCAAATAACCAATATTTTAAAGACGCAATACAAGGACTTCCCAGCAAAGACTCCAGTTACCCAACCCATTTTCCTTTGCAATCTGTTCTTCTCAAGCCCTGGCAAGAAACAAAACAAAAAATAGAAAAGCACCCATCATCAAGCTCACATTATAAATCTGGACAGAGGCGCAAGTTCCACGAACGATTCCGCCAAGTTAGTGAGGCCTCTCCCCAGTCTGGCACAACAAAGAAATCCCGAGTAGATTTGGATTCCATGGATAAATAAAGAGGTTAGAAACCAATTAAAATTAAAGGTGACTTATAACGACTATAATAATAAATGAAAAAACTAAAGGAGAATGAGAAAATAAAGGGTTAAAATGCAATGTTTCCTCTAATTTCTTTCATCCCGCACGGCCCCTATAACGGGCTGCGCGGGGCCAAAGTTCCGCACGTGCATGGTTTTTCTATTTAAAAGCCAACTAGCCGGCAGCGTGGGACCAGCAGAGCGCTGTGAGGCCGCACAGCATAAATGGAGCATTGATCAAGAGGGATATTGGTAAAACGGGATGAATGTGACAGACGGAATTCAATGTCAGTAAGTGTAAGGTGATATAGTTCAGTTTAAAAAAAAGTTGGAAATATACGCTGAATGTAAAAAGGCTTGGTGCTGTGGAAGGGTGTGGGAATGGAATGAAGTCTCTGCTATTTTTTTTAATGGGTGGTGATTTTGCAGTAATTACATTTATATGGTACCTTTAATGTAAAAATCTTCCAAGGGGAGAGGAGAATAAACAGGCAAAATTTGGGGAAAGTTAAGATCAACATAGTTGTGGTCAGAAAGGTAGGTTAGGAGGCGGCCTTTGAAAGTAGCGATATTTATAGCAAGTCAGAGCGGTTTAAGAGATAACAACGTCTACTTAAATAACATCTTTAATGTATTAAAACGTCCCAAAGCGCTTCACAGGAGCATTATCAAACAAAATTTGACACTGAGGAAATATTAAGACAGGTGATCAAAAGCTTGTTCAAAGAGATAGGGTTAGGGTTAAGTAGCGTCTTAAAGGAGGAGAGGGGGGTTCAGGGAGGGAATTCCTGAGCTTATGGCCTAGGCAGCAGAAGGCACAGCCGCCAATGATGGTGCGATTAAAAATCGGGGATGCACAAGAGGTCAGAATTGGAGGAGCGCAGAGATCTCGGGGGGTTTGTGAGGCCTATAAAAGGCCCGTGAGTGAGTAGTCGGGCAGCGTCGGAGAGGCCAGCCGGTGCAGGTGCAGGGGCGGAAGGTAAACAAAGAAGTAGAAAGAAATCGAAAGGTGACGTCACAGCCAAGGGGATAAATGATTGGTGAGTAGTTTTTCCTTTTTCTTTTTCCTATCAGTAGGTAACCTTTATCATTGTTGTTGCCAAATTAAGTTAATCTAAGGGTTAAGTCATGGCAGGAGAGCTCGGACATGTGTCATGCTCCTCCTGTGCTATGTGGGAACTCAGGGACACTTCCAGTGTCCCTGACGACTACATGTGCGGGAAGTGTACCCTGCTGCAGCTCCTGACAGACCGCACTGTGGCACTGGAGCTGCGGGTGGATTCACTCTGGAGCATGCGCGATGCTGAGGATGCCAGGAATATCACGTTTAGTAAGTTGGTCTTACCGCAGGTAAAGATTACACAGACAGATAGGGAATGAATGACCAACAGGAAGAGCAGTGTAAGGAAGGTCCCCTGCGCTCATCCCCCTCCAAAACAGATACACCGCTTTGGGTACTGTTGGGGGGGGGGGGGAATGACTCATCAGGGCAGGGCAGCAGCAGCCAAGTCCATGGCACCGTGGGTGGCAGATGAGGGCAGGAAAAAGAGTGGGAGAGCTATAGTGGTAGGGGATTTTAATGCAAGGGGAATAGATGGACACTTCTGCGGCCGCAATCAAGACTCCAGGATGGTATGTTGCCTCCCTGGTACAAGGGTCAAGGATGTCTCGGAGCCGGTGCAGGACATTTTGAAAGGGAGGGTGAACAGCCAGTTGTCGTGGTGCACATTGGTACCAACGATATAGGTAAAAAACAGGATGAGGTCCTACAAGCTGAATTTAGGGAACAAGGAGCTAAATTAAAAAGTAGGACCTCAAAAAGGTAGTAATCTCAGGATTGCTACCAGTGCCACGTGCTAGTCAGAGTAGGAATCGCAGGAAAGCTCAGATGAATACGTGGCTTGAGGAGTAGTGCAGAAGGGAGGGATTCAAATTCCTGGGACATTGGAATCGGCTCTGGGGGAGGTGGGACCAGTACAAACCTGGGCAGGACCGGAACCAATGTCCTAGGGGGAGTGTTTGCTAGTGCTATTGGGAAGGGGTTAAACTAATATGGCAGGGGGATGGGAACCTATGCAGGGAGACATAGGGAGGTAGAATGGGAGCAGAAGCAAAAGATAGAAAGAAGTAAAAGTAAAAGTGGAGGGCAGAGAAACCCAAGGCAAAAATCAAAAAGGGCCACATTGCAGCAAAATTCTAAGAGGGCAAAGTGTGTTAAAAAGACAAGCCTGAAGGCTCTGTGCCTCAATGCGAGAAGTATTCGTAATAAGGTGGACGAATTAACTGCGCAGGCAGCAATTAATGAATATGATATAATTGGCATCATGGAGACATGGCTCCAGGGTGACCAAGGCTGGGAACTCAACATCCAGGGGGTATTCAACATTCAGGAAGGATAGACAAAAAGGAAAAAGAGGTGGGGTAGCGTTGCTGGTTAAAGAGGAAATTAACGCAATAATAAGGAAGGACATTAGCCTGGATGATGTGGAATCGGTATGGGTGGAGCTGCGGAATACCAAAGGGCAGAAAATGCTAATGGGAGTTGTGTACAGACCACCAAACAGTAGTAGTGAGGTTGGGGACAGCATCAAACAAGAAATTAGGGATGCGTGCAATAAAAGTACAGCAGTTATCAAGGGCGACTTTAATCTACATATAGATTGGGCTAATCAAACGTGTAGCAATACGGTGGAGGAGGATTTCCTGGAGTGTATTAGGGATGGTTTTCTGGACCAATATGTCGAGGAGCCAACTAGAGGGCTGGCCATCCTAGACTGGGTGATGTGTAATGAGAAAGGATGAATTAGCAATCTTGTTGTGCGAGGCCCCTTGGGGAACAGTGACCATAATATGGTAGAATTCTTTATTAAGGTGGAGAGTGACAGTGTTAGGTTCAGGACCCTAGTCTCTGAATTAAGGAAAGGTAACTTCGATGGTATGAGACGTGAATTGGCTAGAATAGACTGGCAAATGATACTTAAAGGGTTAACGGTGGATAAGCAATGGCAAACATTTAAAGATCACATGGATGAACTTCAACAATTGTACATCCCTGCCTGGAGTAAAAATAAAACGGGGAAGGTGGCTCAACTGTGGCTAACAAGGGAAATTAAGGATAGGGTTAAATCCAAGGAAGAAGCATATAAATTGGCCAGAAAAAGCAGCAAACCTGAGGTCTGGGAGAAATTTAGAATTCAGCAGAGGAGGACAAAGGGTTTAATTAGAAGGGGGAAAATAAAATATGAGAGGAAGCTTGCCGGGAACATAAAAACTGACTGCAAAAACTTCTATAGATATGTGAAGAAAAAAAGATTAGTGAAGACAAACGTAGGTCCCTTGCAGTCAGACTCAGGTGAATTTATAATGGGGAATAAAGATATGGCAGACCAGTTGAACAAATACTTTGGTTCTGTCTTCACGAAGGAAGACACAAATAACCTTCCGGAAGTACTAGGGGACCGAGGGTCTAGTGAGAAGGAGGAACTGAAGGATATCCTTATTAGGTGGGAAATTGTGTTAAGGAAATTGATGGGATTAAAGGCCGATAAATCCCCGGGGCCTGATAGTCTGCATCCCAGAGTACTTAAGGAAGTGGCCCTAGAAATAGTGGATGCATTGGTGATCATTTTCCAACAGTCTATCGACTCTGGATCAGTTCCTATGGACTGGAGGGTAGCTAATGTAACACCACTTTTTAAAAAAGGAGGGAGAGAAAACAGGGAATTATAGACTGGTTTGCCTGACATCAGTAGTGGGGAAAATGTTGGAATCAATGCGCTGAAGATGAAATAACAGCGCATTTAGAAAGCAGTGACAGCATCAGTCCAAGTCAACATTGATTTATGAAAGGGAAATCATGCTTGACAAACCTTCTGGAATTTTTTAAGGATGCAACTTGTAGAGTGGACAAGGGAGAACCAGTGGATGTGGTGTATTTGGACTTTCTAAAGGCTTTTGACAAGGTCCCATACAAGAGATTAGTGGACAAAATTAAAGCACATGGTATTGGGGGTAATATACTACGTGGATAGAGAACTGGTTGGCATACAGGAAGAAGAGAGTCGGGATAAACGGGTCCTTTTCAGAATGGCAGGCAGTGACTAGTGGGGTGCTGCAGGGCTCAGTGCTGGGACCCCAGCTATTTACAATATACATTAATGATTTGGATGAAGGAATTGAGTGTAATATCTCCAAGTTTGCAGATGACACTAAACTGGGTGGCAGTGTGAGCTGTGAGGAGGACGCTAAGAGGCTGCAGGGTGACTTGGACAGGTTAAGTGAGTGGGCAAATGCATGGCAGATGCAGTATAATGTGGATAAATGTGAGGTTATCCACTTTGGGGGCAAAAACACGAGCGCAGAATATTATCTGAAAGTCAGCAGATTAGGAAAAGGGGAGGTGCAACGAGACCTGGGTGTCATGGTATATCAGTCATTGAAAGTTGGCATGCAGGTACAGCAGGCGGTGAAGGCAGCAAATGGTATGTTGGCTTTCATTAATAGGGATTTTGAGTATAGGAGCAGGGCGGTCTTACTGCAGTTGTACAGGGCCTTGGCGAGCCTCACCTGGAATATTGTGTTCAGTTTTGGTCTCCTAATCTGAGGAAGGACATTCTTGCTATTGAGGGAGCACAGCGAAGATTCACCAGACTGATTCTCGGGATGGTGGGACTGACATATGAGGAGAGATTGGATCGACTGGGCCTTTATTCACTGGAGTTTAGAAGGATGAGAGGGGATCTCATAGAAACATATAAAATTCTGACGGGACTGGACAGGTTAGATGCATGAAGAATGTTCCCGATTTGGGGAAGTCCAGGACCAGGGGACATAGTCTAAGGATAAGGGGTAAGTCATTTAGGACTGAGATGAGGAGAAACTTCTTCACTCAGAGAGTTGTTAACCTGTGGAATTCCCTACCGCAGAGAGTTGTTGATGACAGTTCATTGGATATATTCAAGAGGGAGTTAGATATGGCCCTTACGGTGAAAGGGATCAAGGGGTATGGAGAGAAAGCAGGAAAGGGGTATTGAGGTGAATGATCAGCCATGATCTTATTGAATGGTGGTGCAGGCTCGAAGGGCCGAATGGCCTACTCCTGCACCTATTTTCTATGTTTCTATGGAGGAGATTACAGAGATCATCATAGGCAGTCCTTCGGAATCAAGGAAGGCTTGCTTCCACTCCTAAAGTGAGTCCTTTGGTGGCTGAACAGTCCAATGCGAGAGACACAGACACTGTCACAGGTGGAACTGACATTTGTTGGGAAAGGGGAGTGGGGGTGGGATTGGTTTGCTGCACGCTCCTTCTGTTGGCTGCGTCTGATCTCTTCACTCTTGCGGCGCTGAGCTTGAAAGAGCTCAACGCCCTTCCGGATGCACTTTCTCCGCCCAGGGCGGTCTTCGGCCAGGGACTCCCAGGTGTCAGTGGTGATGTCACACTTTACCAGGGAGGCTTTGAGGGTGTCCCTTGTAATGTTTCCGCTGCCAACCTTTGGCTCATTTGCCGTGAAGAAGCTCCGCATAGAGCAATTGCTTAGGGAGCCTCGTATCTGGCATGCGAACTATGTGGCTGATTGAGTGTGGTCAGTGTTTCGATGCTGAGAATGTTAGCCTGGACGAGGATACTGATGTTGGTGCTCCTGTCCTCCCAGGGGATTTGCAAGATCTTGCGGAGACAGCGTTGGTGATATATCTCCAGCGACTTGAGGTGTCTTCTCTACATCGTCTATGCCTCTGATCCATACAGGAGGGCGGGTTTTACTACAGCCCTGTAGACCATCAGCTTGGTGGTAGATTTGAGGGCCTGGTCTTCGAACACTCTTTTCCTCAGGTGGCCAAAGGCTGCACTGGCGCACTGGAGACGATGTTGAATCTCCGCATCAATGTCTGCCTCTTAGAGATAGGAAGGGGGGGCGAAGCCACTAAGGGATTTGAAAACAAGGATGAGAATTTTAAAATCGGGGTGTTGCTGGACAGGGGGCAAACAATGTAGGTCAGGAAGCACAGGGGTGATGGGTGAATGTGACTTGGTGCGAGTTAGGCCACGGACTGCGGAGGCTTGGCTGAGCTCAAGTTTACGGAGGGTGGTCAGGTGAGCATCGGAGTTCCAGAGTGCAGGGGTGGGATGGCTAAAGGCACTGCCTCTAGTGGTGGGACAGAGAGAGAAAGTATTGCAGACTCAAAAGCAGTCAGTATGAATTCGGGTATATGGCTGGACGAGATTGCAATGGAGGATGGAGCAAAGACACAAGGACCTCCACATAACACATTCTTTACCAGCGTGAATGGCTCAGTACTTTTATTTTTCACCTGTAAACCAAGTACAGGCTGCTCAAAACATCAGACTATACTATTTTGTACCTTCACGATGACGTGTAAACCAGCCTTCACGTGGATTATCCATCTGTGAGTCGGATCGTCCCATCCCAGATCTGCCCGCCCCTGCATCAGATGACGAAAAGGTGATATTGCTGGGCTGGTTTCTCATCTTCTTGGCATATTTCTTTTCTTTTCGATTTACTCCAGACATGGCTTTACAAAAAAAAAAATTTAATTAATACACTTTGACAACAAAATTTACACACAAGTACATAAATTTACTATTTTTTATTATTCATTCACGGGATGTGGCCGACGCTGGGAAGGCCGGCATTTATTGTCCATCCCTAAATGTCCGAGAAGGTGGTAGTGAGCCGCTGCCTTGAACCTTTGCAGTTTCTCGTAGCGGACAACTGAATGGCTTGCACAGTCTGGCCCACGTGACTCCAGTCCTACTCCAACACGGTCGACTCTTAAAATACCCTTTGAAGAGGCCTAACAAGCCACTCAGTTATCATCACATGGACTTCTGTGGTTTAGCAAGACGGCTCACCATCCCCTTCGCAGGGCAACTGGGATGGGCACTAAATTCCAGCCCTGCCAGCGACACCCACATCCCAAGAATGAAAGAAAATCGGAAACATGGATGAATGTACACACACACTATAGCATTGACAATGAGATTCAACACCGCCTCCAGGGCACCAGTGCAGCCTTCGGCTGCCTGAGGAAAAGAGTGTTTGAAGACCAGGCCCTCAAATCTACCACCAAGCTCATGGTCTACAGGGCTGTAGTAATACCCGCCCTCCTGTATGGCTCAGAGACATGAGCCATATACAGCAGACATTTCAAGTCACTAGAGAAATACCACCAATGATGTCTCCGCAAGATCCTGCAAATCCCCTGGGAGGACAGACCACCAACGAGTCAAAGGTGGGCAGCGGAAACGTTACAAGGACACCCTCAAAGACTCCTTGATAAAGTGCGACATTCCCATCAACACCTGGGAGTCCCTGGCTAAAGACCACCCCAAGTGGAGGAAGTGCATCCGGGAGGGCACCGAGCACCTCGAGTCTCGTCGCTGAGAGCATGCAGAAATCAAGCGTAGGCAGCGGAAAGAGCGTGCGGCAAACTAGTCCCACCCTCCCTTTCCCTCAACAACTATCTGTCCCACCTGTGACAGAGACTGTGGTTCTCGTATTGGACTGTTCAGCCACCTAAGAACTCATGTCAAGAGTGGAAGCAAGTCTTCCTCGATTCCAAGCGACTGCCTATGATGATGAGTAACTTTTTTGTTAATTATACAAAAATTAAGCACAACACATTTTTGTTATGCAAGATAAAAGAGGTGTGCATCTTATACATTGGAATTTACCAAAAAGTGTCAAAATAATATCCTGTCTCAAAACATTTGTATACATTTAAAAATCATGGAATTTACAGTATAATTGCAGGTCAACAAAGAGAGAGGTGTTCAGCATCTTTAAGGCAAATACACTTCTACGCACAATGCTGAGTTTAAAAAAAACAAAAGAATATTTAATAAAATGATGCAATAAGTTGCAACAACATGGAAAAGTAACATGGTTCTCTGTCCTTGCTTCATACAGCAGGCATCAATCTTGCACAATAAAATCACAGCAGTATTCTGTTGTCATTGAAGTTATGCAAGGACTTAATCACTCAGTGATATTTAAAAATGTCATTTGATAGAATCATAGAAATTTACATCACGGAAGGAGGCCATTCAGCCCATCGCGTCCGTGCTGGCCAACAAACAGCTATCCAGCCGAATTCCACTTTCCAGCTCTTGGTCCGTAGCCCTGTAGGTTACAGCACTTCAAGTGCACATCCAAGTCTGGTGAACCTTCGCTGCACTCCCTCAATAGCAAGAATGTCCTTCCTCAGGTTAGGAGACCAAAACTGTACACAATACTCCAGGTGTGGCCTCACCAAGGCCCTGAACAACTGTAGCAACACCTCCCTGCCCCTGTACTCCAATCCCCTCGCTATGAAGGCCAACTTGCCATTTGCTTTCTTAACCGCCTGCTGTACCTGCATGCCAACCTTCAATGACTGATGTACCATGACACTCAGGTCTCGTTGCACCTCTCCTTTTCCTAATCTGTCACCATTCAGATAAGATAATAGTCTGCCTCTCTGTTTTTACCACCAAAGTGAATAACCTCACATTTATCCACATTATACTTCATCTGCCATGCATTTGCCCACTCACCTAACCTATCCAAGTCGCTCTGCAGCCTCATAGCATCCTCCTCACAGCTCACACTGCCACCCAACTTAGTGTCATCCGCAAATTTGGAGATACTACACTTGATCCCCTTGTCCAAATCATTAATGTACAATGTAAACAGCTGGGGCCCCAGCACAGAACCTTGCGGTACCCCACTAGTCACTGCCTGCCATTCTGAAAAGTACCCATTTACTCCTACTCTTTGCTTCCTGTCTGACAACCAGTTCTCAATCCATGTCAGCACACTACCCCCAATCCCATGTGCTTTAACTTTGCACATTAATCTCTTGTGTGGGACCTTGTCGAAAGCCTTCTGAAAGTCCAAATATACCACATCAACTGGTTCTCCCTTGTCCACTCTACTGGAAACATCCTCAAAAAATTCCAGAAGATTTGTCAAGCATGATTTCCCTTTCACAAATCCATGCTGACTTGGACCTATCATGTCACCTCTTTCCAAATGCGCTGCTATGACATCCTTAATAATTGATTCCATCATTTTACCCACTACCGATGTCAGGCTGACCGGTCTATAATTCCCTGTTTTCTCTCTCCCTCCTTTTTTTTTTAAAAGTGGGATTACATTGGCTACCCTCCACTCCATAGGAACTGATCCAGAGTCAATGGAATGTTGGAAAATGATTGTCAATGCATCCGCTATTTCCAAGGCCACCTCCTTAAGTACTCTGGGATGCAGTCCATCAGGTCCTGGGGATTTATCTGCCTTCAATCCCATCAATTTCCCCACTAATAAGGATTTCCCTCAGTTCCTTCCCCTCTAGTTTATGTAGGGTAGAATATGGGAAGCCAGCCAGAAGTTGGAGTAGTCAAGTCTCGAGGTAACAAAGACATAGAAACATAGAAAATAGGTGCAGGAGTAGGCCATTCGGCCCTTCGAGCCTGCACCGCCATTCAACAAGATCATGGCTGATCACCCACCCCAGCACCTCCCCCCCACCGACCCCCCCCAGCCGCAAGGACCACATCCAACTCCCTCCCGAATACATCCAATGAACTGGCATCAACAACTCTCCGCGACAGGGAACCCCACAGGCCAACAACTCCCCGAGTAAAGAAGTCTCTCCCAATCCCAGGCCCAAACAGCCCACCCCCCATCCCAAGAGCGTGCCAAGACATGGATGAGAGTTTCAGCAATGGATGAGCTGAGGTAAGGGCGGAGATGGGCGATGTTACGGATGTGGAAATAGGCGGTCTTAGTTATTCTGCGGATATGTGGTTGAAAGTTCAGTTCAGGGTCAAATATGACAGCAAGGTTGCAAACAGTGTGGTTCAGCCTCAGATAGAAGGTTCACTAGATTAATTCCTGGGGTGAGAGGGCTATCCAATGAGGAGAGATCGAGTAAAATGGGCCTTTATTCTCTGGAGTTTAGGAGAATGAGAGGTGATCTCATTGAAACATAACATTCTTAAAGGGCTTGACAGGGTAGATGCTGAGAGGTTGTTTGCCCTGGCTAGAGGGTCGAGAACTCGGGCTCATTGTCTCAGGACAAGAGATCAGCCAGTTAGGACTGAGATGAGGAGAAACTGCTTCACTCAGAGGGTTGTGCATCTTTGGAATTCTCTACTCCAGAGGGCTGTGATTGCTCAGTCATTAATTATATTCAAAACTGAGATCAAGGGATTTTTGGGCACTAAAGGAATCGAGGGATATGGGGATAGGGAAGGAAAGTATTGATGTAGACGTTCAGTCCTGATCTTAGCGAATGGCGGAGCAGGCTCGAGGGGCCATTAGACTACTTCTGCTCCTATTTCTTATGCTTTTATGGTAGGTGAAGCTGCTTCACTCCCTGTAGAAAAGGGAATGGAATCATTTAAGCTCATCAGCATGGCAGTGCCTAGGTTTCTGCCACCTTTTTTAGCCGCAGTTGCTGCTAAATATCTTGTAAGGGAATTGGCATGCTTTCAACAGCTGGTAGTCCTGAAATTGTTTTCCAATATAAATGGACTAAAAGAAACCAAAGCGAGTGCAATAAGGATGCTTCCTTGCAATACGGAGGGAAACTAGTTTAGCTTTACTCCATTCATTAATGGTAGCATAAGAAATCAAGGAACATAAGAACATAAGAATTAGGAACAGGAGTAGGCCATCTAGCCCCTCGAGCCTGCCCCGCCATTCAATAAGATTATGGCTGATCTGGTCGTGGACTCAGCTCCACTTACCTGCCCTCTCCCCGTAACCCTTAAGGAAGAAATATTTTGACCCATTTGTCCTTTACTTTTATGAGCCAGATAAATCCTGTCTTCTCTCTTCACAACCCAATCATCTCCTTTACTGCATTACATCACTGCAGAGATCCCAGAGCACTTCATTTGTTTTTTTTAAGCTCGCCTGCCTCCTTAATCAATTTAATTTTGCATCTGTTTAAGGCTCAAAAAATGTAAATGCTTCTAGACAAAACATCAGCGCTGGCTCCGAAGAAAAATATTTCAGGCAGCCAATATGCACTCGGGTAAATATTTAAACAGCAGCATCTCTGAAGTTAAAATGGCACCATTCTAGCCACAAGGAGGAAGAATGTGCATACATCTGTGCGGCTGGCAGCAAAGGCAAACAATAAAAGCTGGCACAACCTGAAAAATTGAGGGTGATTGAAAAGAAGATTTCCATTTATATACTGTCTTTCACAGCCTCAGGTTATCCCATAGTGCTTTTTTTAACAGGCAATTAAGTACTTTTGAAATGCAGCCACTGTTGTAATGTAGGAAACCTGTCAGCCAATTTGCACACTGCAAGCTCCCACAAATAGCAATGTGATAATGACCAGATTATGTTTTACTAATGTTGGTTGAGGAATAAATATTAGCCAGGACACCGGGGAGAATTTCCCAGCTCTTCTTCGAAACAGTGCCATGGGATCTTTTACGTCCACCCGAGAGGGCAGATGAGGCCTCAGTTTAACCGAAAGACAATTGAGCAACAGAATATTGGCACTTTTTATTAAAAGATTTTAAAAGTTGTCTCATATTTCAGTCCCAACTATGCACCTAATCACACTCAGACCTGGATTTGCCTCCCCCTTCCCAAACGACATCCACATACAGACATCAGGATCGGTGAAGCCTTCCACAGAAGAAGTATTCGCCAACACTCAGCTCTTTAAGCTAGGATGATCAGCATTGCCTTTCTGATGTGGAAACCATCAGTTACAACTGTCATAAGACACAAGAAATAGGTTCAGGAGTAGGCCATTTGGCCCCTCGAGCCTGCTCCACCATTCAATAAGATCATGGCTGATCTGATCTTGGCTTCAACTCCACTTAACTGTCCCTCCAATACAGTTGACATAAGGCTATTCAATAGAGGGAATTCAGAAGAAACTTCCTTGCCCAGAGAGTGACGAGAATGTGGACTTCTCTATCACAGGGAGTGGTTGAGGCGAATAGTATAGATAAGAACATAAGAAATAGGAGCAGGAGTAGGCCATACGGCCCCTCGAGCCTGCTCCGCCATTTAATACGATCATGGCTGATCCGATCATGGACTCAGCTCCACTTCCCTGCCCATTCTCCATAACCTCTTATCGGTTAAGAAACTGTCTATTTCTGTCTTAAATTTATTCAATGTCCCAGCTTCCACAGCTCTCTGAGGCAGTGAATTCCACAGATTTACAACCCTCAGAGAAGAAATTCCTCCTCATCCGTTTTAAATGGGTGGCCCCTTATTCTAAGATTATGCCCCCAAGTTCTAATCTCCCGTTATCAGTGGAAAAATCTTCTCGCATCCACCTTGTCAAGCCCCTCATAATCTTGTACGTTTCGATAAGATCACCTCTCATTCTTCTGAATTCAAATGAGTAGAGGCCCAACCTACTCAACCTTTCCTCATAAGTCAACCCCCTCGTCCCGGAATCAACCTAGTGAACCTTCTCTGAACTGCCTCCAAAGCAAGTATATCCTTTCGTAAATATGGAAACCAAAACTGCACGCAGTATTCCAGGTGTGGCCTCACCAATACCCGGTATAACTGTAGCAAGACTTCCCTGCTTTTATACTCCATCCCCTTTGCAATAAAGGCCAAGATACCATTGACCTTCCTGATCACTTGCTGTACCTGCATACTATCCTTTTGGTGTTTCATGCACAAGTACCCCCAGGTCCCGCTGTACTGCGGCACTTTGCAATCTTTCTCCATTTAAATAACAACTTGCTCTTTGATTTTTTTCTGCCAAAGATGCATTTAAGGGGAGGCTATATCAGCACATGAGGGAGAAGGGAATAGAGGGTTATGCTGATAGATTTAGATGAGGAAAGACAGCAGAGGCTCAAGTGGAGCATTATGGACTGATTGGGGCGAATGGCCTGTTTCTGTGCCGTAGATCCTATGTAATATTATTCACACAATAAGTAAGATAACATTTACTGTCCAGGGGCATCAAACGGCAAAATTCACACATTGGAAGTAAGTGTGATCAACACACACTGCGGGCAAGGACCGGCCGGCCGGCCGGCAGCCGAACAGTGAAGGAGTCGTTTTACAAACTGCGCGTGCGCCAACTCGACGCACGGCGGCATTGCGCGTGCGCGAACGGGATGCGGCGAAAGTGCGCGTGCGCGCAATCGCAGCACCGCGACCGTGCGCGTGCGCGAGATCGACGCGGTAAAAGTGCGCGTGCGCGAAGGCTTCGCAGGCATCCGCAATGCACTCGTTGTCAACCGTCACACTGACGCCGCAACATTCCATATTTTCTTGTATTCTTTTTCTTTTAAAAAAAAAATGAGAAACATATCCGAAACTCTGTGCCGGATCCCGGTCACATTGTGATTTGTAAAACAAACTCACCGACAGTTTTCCCAGCCAGCTGACTGGGACGGCTACAGTCAAACGGCCGCACGGTGAGTGAGTGAGCGAGCTCACAGCAGCGGTCAACCGTCAATCACGTGGGGGGAGGGGTATCGCGAGCCGCTTGCTGCCAATCAAACAGGCCCGAGGAGGAGGGCGGCGCTACGGCGGCATGATGGGAGTTGTTGTCCGATTGGTCGGCGGGCGGAACTACGAATCCCGAGGTGCAGCGCGTCCCACTCGGTGCCGCATGCGCACTACTCGCTGTCTCTGGGACTGAAGGCTCGGTGGGTCAGGTGGGGGGAGGCAGCTTGTGAACCTTGCCCTGGACACAATGGCGGCGCTGGTGAGGAGGATCATCAGCACCAGCAAGGCACCGGGAGCAATCGGTCCCTATAGGTAAATGATGTGGCAGCGAGATTGCATCGTTTCTGACAGTGATAGAAAATTGCAAACTCTTTTAAACATAGGCAACTCTTTTTTTTGCAAATCAGGTGCACTTTAAATTAAAACTCTCGCATTGCAGCAGTCATCATCATAGCCAGTCCCTCAGAATCGAGGAAGACTTGCTTTCACTCTAAAAGTGAGTCCTTAGGTGGCTGAACAGTCCAATACGAGAACCGCGGTCCCTGTCACAGGTGGGACAGACAGTGGTTGAGGGAAAGGGAGGGTGGGGAGTCTGGTTTGCCGCACGCTCCTTCCGCTGCCTGCGCTTGCTTTCTGCATGCTCTCGGCGACGAGACTCGAGGTGCTCAGTGCCCTCCTGGATGCACTTCCTCCACTTAGAGCGGTCTTTGGCCAGGGACTCCCAGGTGTCGGTGGGGATGTTGCACTTTATCAGGGAGGCTTTGAAACGTTTCCACTGCCCACCTTTGGCTCGTTTGCCATGAAGGAGCTCCGCTTAGATCAATTGCTTTGGGAGTCTCTTGTCTGGCATGCGGACTATGCGGCCTGCCCAGCGAAGCTGATCGAGTGTGGTCAGTGCTTCGATGCTGGGCGAGGGCGCTGATGTTGGTGTGTCTGTCCTCCCAGGGGATTTGCAGGATCTTGCGCAGACATCGTTGGTGATATAACCTCAGCGACTTGATGTGTCTTCTGTACATACCTCTGATCCATGCAGGAGTGACTGCATTTCAAAAGTACTTAGTTGTCTATAAAGCACTTTGGGACATCCTGAAAGGTGTTTATTTAAAATGCAAGTTCTTTCATTTAAAATAGGTAGCTATGCCCAACGGTGCAAAGTCCTCTGGAGCAGCAATCAATCACAGGCAGTCCCTCCGGGTCGAGGATGACTTGCTTCCACATTAAAAATGAGTACTCGGGTGACTGATGAACTCATTTTAAAGATGCCTGTACGTGAATTCTTTTAATGTGGGGTGGCTGATGCACACCAGCCACCACACGGGCTTGACAGAGCTAGGTCTTGGTCCAGTGGCAAGGGTTATCAAGACGACTGGAGACCAGGCTCCGTCGCATGTGCCACTACAGAGACACTCATAGACAGAGAAAGACAGACAGACAGACACTCAGGCAGAGACAGACAGACAGACACTCAGGCAGAGACAGACAGATAGACACTCAGGCAGAGACAGACAGACAGACACTCAGGCAGAGACAGACAGACAGACACTCAGGCAGAGACAGACAGACAGACACTCAGGCAGAGACAGACAGACAGACACTCAGGCAGAGACAGACAGACAGACACTCAGGCAGAGACAGACAGATAGACACTCAGGCAGAGACAGACAGACAGACACTCAGGCAGAGACAGACAGACAGACACTCAGGCAGAGACAGACAGACAGACACTCAGGCAGAGACAGACAGATAGACACTCAGGCAGAGACAGACAGATACACTCTCAGGCAGAGACAGACAGACAGACACTCAGGCAGAGACAGACAGACAGACACTCAGGCAGAGACAGACAGACAGACACTCAGGCAGAGACAGACAGATAGACACTCAGGCAGAGACAGACAGATAGACACTCAGGCAGAGACAGACAGACAGACACTCAGGCAGAGACAGACAGACAGACACTCAGGCAGAGACAGACAGACAGACACTCAGGCAGAGACAGACAGACAGACACTCAGGCAGAGACAGACAGATAGACACTCAGGCAGAGACAGACAGATAGACACTCAGGCAGAGACAGACAGATACACTCAGGCAGAGACAGACAGACAGACACTCAGGCAGAGACAGACAGATAGACACTCAGGCAGAGACAGACAGACAGACACTCAGGCAGAGACAGACAGATAGACACTCAGGCAGAGACAGACAGATAGACACTCAGGCAGAGACAGACAGACAGACACTCAGGCAGAGACAGACAGATAGACACTCAGGCAGAGACAGACAGACAGACACTCAGGCAGAGACAGACAGATACACTCAGGCAGAGACTGACACATTGTGGGTGTCTGGAGCAGCAGACCACAACTGTATCACCTCTTTTCCCCCACCACCACCCCCGACACAAACAGATCATGGAAACTTTCAAAAATAAAAATGTGTCAGGAATGAAGGCAGTTGCATTTCTATAGTGCCGTCCATGTCATTTGAACGACCTAAAGCGCTTCGCAGTCAATGCATGACTTCTCAAGGGTAAAATAATGACTTGCATTTATATAGCGCCTTTCTCAACCTGTCACTCTTGTAATGTCAGAATCACGGCAGCCAATTTGTACGCAGCAAGCTCCTACAAACTGCAACGTGATAATCTGTTTTTTGTTATGTTGATTGGGTGATAAATATTGGTCAGGACACCAGGTCCCCGGCTCTTCTTCAAAATAATGCCATGGGATCTTTTAAGTCCACCTGAGAGAGCAGATGGGGCCTCAGTGCTGCACTCCCTCAGTGTCAGCCTAGATTTTTTTTGTGCTCAAGTCTCTGAAGTGGGACTTGAACCTACAGCCTTCTGACTCAGAGGTGAGGAGTGCTAATGCCACGTCTGAAACACAATGTGGTGTGTCCTATGGGGTTAGAGTGCACTCCATATTAGACAGATGGAGACTCTATGCCCCGGATTTTGCGGTCACTGGTGAACGAGCTGAGTTCACCGTTCGTTGCCCTTGCACTTGCTCACACGATTTCTGTGGGATTTTACGCTGTGATTTGTGGTAATTAGGGAGCTGAATCAGCGCCCTCTACAGGTCAAGTGCAACATCCCCACCGACACCTGGGAGTCCCTGGCTAAAGACCGCCCTAAGTGGAGGAAGAGTATCCGGGAGGGCGCTGAGCACCTCGAGTCTCGTCGCCGAGAGCATGCAGAAAGCAAGCGCAGGCAGCGGAAGGAGCGTGCGGCAAACCAGACTCCCCACCCACCCTTTCCTTCAACCACTGTCTGTCCCACCTGTGACAGAGACTGTAATTCCCGAATTGGACTGTTCAGTCACCTGAGAGCTCACTTTTAGAGTGGAAGCAAGTCTTCCTCGATTTGGAGGGACTGCCTATGATGATGATGATCTGGGACCTGTGTGAACTAGGAAAGCAACTGCATCTCAATCAATCAGATTGAAGAATCCTCACCGAGACCAATTTTCCCCCTAATTTTATTTTGGGGTGGAGCGCGGGATTGGCGGAGAGGTATGCGGCTTAGAGAGAATGTTGACTGAGACGCAATCTAAACCAGGTTAGAATATTTAATTCAATGTAAAATCACGTGCAGAAAGCAAAATAAAGAGAAAGAAATATGGGATTAAGAGAGAAGAGGAATAGAAAAAACTGGAGCAGTTTAGCAACAAAAGGTAAATCACTTTTATTTTCTGCTAAATAATCTTGACGTTAATGGAAGAGTCGTATAATTCCGGGCAAATGCATGACAGATGCAGTATAATGTAGATAAATGTGAGGTTATCCACTTTGGTGGCAAAAACAGGAAGGCAGAATATTATCTGAATGGTGACCGATTAGGAAAAGGGGCGGTGCAAAGAGACCTGGGTGTCATGGTACATCAGTCATTGAAAGTTGGCATGCTGGTACAGCAGGTGGTGAAGAAGGCAAATGGCATGTTGGCCTTCATAGCGATAGGATTTGAGTTTAGGAGCAAGGAGGCCTTACTGCAGTTGTACAGGGCCTTAGTGAGGCCACACCTTGAATATTGTGTTCAGTTTTGGTCTCCTAATCTGAGGAAGGACATTCTTGCTATTGAGGGAGCACAGCAAAGGTTCACCCGACTGATTCCCAGGATGGCAGGACTGACATATGAAGAAAGACTGGCTCAACTAGGCTTATATTCACTGAAATTTATAAGATTGAGAGGGAATCTCATAGAAACATATAAAATGTTTCTGACAGGATTAGACAGGTTAGATGCAGGAAGAATGTTCCTGATGTTGGGAAAGTCCAGAACCAGGGGTCACAGTCTAAGGATAAGGAGTAAGCCATTTAGGACTGAGATGAGGAGAAACTTCTTCACTCAGAGAGTTGTTAACCTGTGGAATTCTCTACCACAGAAAGTTGTTGAGGCCAGTTTGTTGGATGTATTCAAAAGGGAGTTAGATATGGCCCTTATGGCTAAAGGGATCAAGGGGTATGGAGAGAAAGCAGGACAGGGATACTGAGGGAATGATCAGCTATGATCATATTGAATGGTGGTGCAGGCTCGAAAGGCCGAATGGCCTACTCCTGCACCTATTTTCTATGTTTCTATGATATCATCGCAAAGTCATCATCTTCATAGTCAGTCCCTCGGAATCGAGGAAGACATGCTTCCACTCTATGGGCCCAAGTTTCCACATGATTTGCGCCTGATTTTTAGGAGCAACTGGTGGAGAACGGACTATCTTAGAAATCGCAATTCTCCACATTTTTTTTTCTGCAGTTCTAGTCAGGTAGAACAGTTCTACTTTAGAACAGAATTTTTTCTTCAAAAGGGGGCGTGTCCGGCCACTGACACCTGATTTCAAAGTTTCCACAGTGAAAATGTACTCCAAACTAAAGCAGAATGGAGCAAGTGAAGATCTTTGTAGAACTGAAAAAACCTGTTCTACACATTAAAAAATCAGGCGCAGGTTACAAATTAGGCGTCCAGAACGAGGTGGGGGGGAGGGGAACTCATTAAATTCTACAATCAATCCTTATTTATACTTCTACAAATATTATACAAATAAATCCAACCTGAATAAACATTTATAAGCAAAGAAAAGATTAAATAAACCATCTTCCTACCTGTGTGAAAGTGCTTCAGCCATCGTTCGAAGGAAACCGCCGTTTGTTACCGCGCAGGGGAGGGAGGGGAAGGAGACAGCGGCTTGTTGCCGTGGAGGGGAGGGAGGGGAAGGAGACAGCGGCTTGTTGCCGCGGAGGGGAGGGAGGGGAAGGAGACAGTGAGAAGGGAAGCCTCAGTGCTGATGTGCTGATAGCAATGTGGTTTTATTAAAAAATGTTCAAAAATTAAACAGCTACAAAGAACTACAAAAATGGCCGAGTGCCAATGTTTTTTTTCACACTGAGCATGCTCCAACGCGCACGCGCAGCGTTGCCAGCAGGAAAAAGACTAATTTAAATAGTACCCGCCCCCTTCCACTTACAAAATTGGCGCGAGTGTAGGCTCCGCCCCCCTGGGCGCCACGCCAAACAGACAAGGAGCTGCAGAGCGCTCGAGAATAGCACGTTTTTTTTCTGGCGCCGTTTTAGGCGCGAAGGCGGGGCGCCCAGCTCAGAGGGGCGCCCGTTTTTTATCCTGTGGAAACTTGGGCCCTAAAAGTTAGTCCTTCGGTGACTGAACAGTCCAATATGGGAATTACAGTCTCTGTCACAGGTGGGACAGACAGTCGTTGAAGGAAAGGGTAGGTGGGACTGGTTTGCCGCACGCTCCTTCCGCTGCCTGCGCTTGTTTTCTGCATGCTCTCGGCGACGAGACTCGAGGTGCTCAGCGCCCTCCCGGATGCTCTTCCTCCACTTAGGGCGGTCTTTGGCCAGGGACTCCCAGGTGTCGGTGGGGATATTGCATTTTATCAGGGAGGCTTTGAGGGTGTCCTTGTAACGGTTCCTCTGCCCACCTTTGGCACATTTGCTGTGATGGAGTTCCCAGTAGAGCGCTTGCTCTAGCATCACAAAGAACAGTGTTGCGAAAGGGTATTAACGGCCGTTATCCATGTTATTCCAATAGCATGCTCCAAAGGTCACTTTGTTGCTATTGATATTAATCGGACCCAGGAAACTGAAAGCGGGGATAAGTCGAGCATGGCGACAAAACGGACTTTAGTATATTCTCCCAAAGCCCCACTCAGGCTTGGCGTTTACAGGTACCGTGGGCAGACACTGATTGGGTTTATGTTGAAGTTCTGTACCTTTGGTTCATGGGTGTAAGCTCTGGAATTCCCTCCCTAAACCTTCCTACCTCTCTACCTCCTTTAAGAAGCTCCTTAAAACCGACCTGTCATCTGTTCTTATCTGGCTCGGTGTCAAATTTTGTTTGATAAAGCTCCTGTGAAGCACCTTGGGACGTTTATATTACGTTAAAGGTGCTATATAAATGCAAGTTGTTGCAACATTGTAATAGGAACAGGAGAAGGCCATTCAGCCCCTCGAGCCTGCTCCGCCATTCATTCAGATCATGGCTGATCTGCGACCCAACTCCATATACCCACCGTTGGACCATATCCCTTAATGCCTTTGGTTAACAGAAAGCTTTCAATCAACAATTTAAAATTAACAATTGATCTTGCATCAATTGCCGTTTGCGGAAGAGAGTTCCAAACTTCAACCACCCTTTGTGAGTACAAATGTTCCCTAATTTCAGTCCTGAAAGGTCTGCTTCTAATTTTTAGACTCTGCCCCTAGTCCTAGAATCCCCAACCAGCAGAAATAGTTTCTCTCTGTCGACTCTATCTGTTCCCCTTAATATCTTGAAAATTTCAAACCTTCTAAATTCTAGGGAATACAACCCTAATTTGTGTAACCTATCCTCGTAACGTAACCCTTGAAGTCTGGGTATCATTCTGGTAAACTGTCGCTGCACTCCCTCGAAGGCCAATATAATGGTCAGATTGACTTTATATTCTCGATTGTGAAAACTCAGTGTTTTGCCTGCTGTTCTGATTTCTGTTCTACAGTGTAGTATAGCCTGTCAAACTGAACTGCTGATCGTTGACCTTGTAGCTGGAGAGCAATGCGGAACTTTCCCTGACCTTGTAACTCTTGTATTGTACATAACGTGCTGTCACACCTGCATGCCAGAGCGACGACAGCATTAGTTGCACAGGCTCCTGAACCGGGGGTTGAGCTGTTACTGAGTTACTTAATGAGTCACTCCGGCCTGTTCATTTACTCTGTTAAGTATGTGGCGAGAGACTTCAGCGGGACGTGATCAGGGCCCAGGGAAGGCGTGAGTTCGGGGCCCAGGGGCAGCACAGGCCAGCCCACACTGCGATATACATAAGAGCATAAGAAATAGGAGCAGGAGTAGGCCATACAGCCCCTTGAGCCTGCTCCACCATTTAATAAGATCATGGCTGATCTGATCATGGACTCAGCTCCACTTCCCCGCCCGCTCTCCATAACCCCTTATCCCCTTATCGTTTAAGAAACTGACTATTTCTGTCTTAAATTTATTCAATGTCCCAGCTTCCACAGCTCTCTGAGACAGCGAATTCCACAGATTAACAACCTTCTGAGAGAAGAAATTTCTCCTCATCTCTACTTTAAATGGGCGGCGCCTTATCCTAAGATTATGCCCTCTAGTTCTAATCTCCCTTATCAGTGGAAACATCCTCTCTGCATCCACCTTGTCAAGCCCCCTCATAATGTTATACGTTTTGATAAGATCACCTCTCATTCTTCTGAATTCCAATGAGTAGAGGCCCAACATACTCAATCTTTCCTCATACGTCAACCCCCTCATCCCTGGAATCAACCTTGTGAACCTTCCCTGAACTGCCTCCAAAGCAAGGATATCCTTTCGTAAATATGGAAACCAAAACTGCACGCAATATTCCAGATGTGGCTTCACCAATACCTTGTATAGCTGTTGTAGCAAGACTTCCCTGCTTTTATGCTCCATCCCCTTTGCAATAAAGGCCAAGATACCATTGGCCTTCCTGATCACTTGCTGTACCTGCATATCATCCTTTTGCGTTTCATGCACAAGTACCCCCAGGTCCCGCTGTACTGCGGCACTTTGCAATCTTTCTCCATTTAACGAATAACTTGCTCTTTGATTTTTTTCTGCCAAAGTGCATGACCTCACACTTTCCAACATTATACTCCATTTGCCAAATTTTTGCCCATTCACTTAGCCTGTCTATGTCCTTTTGCAGATTTTTTTGTGTCCTCCTCACATAATGCTTTTCCTCCCATCTTTGTATCGTCAGCAAACTTGGCTACATTTCATCTCAGTCCCTTCTTCCAAGTCATTTATATAGATTGTAAATAGTTGGGGTCCCAGCACTGATCCCTGTGGCACCCCACTAGTTACTGGTTGCCAATTTATCCCGACGCTCTGTTTTCTGTTAATTAGCCAATCCTCTATCCATGCTAATATATTACCCCCAACCTCGTGAACTTTTATTTTGTGCAGTAACTTTTTATGTGGAACCTTGTCAAATGCTTTCTGGAAGTTCAAATACACCACATCCACTGGTTCCCCTTCATCCACCCTGTTTGTTACATCCTCAAAGAACTCCAGCAAATTTGTCAAACATGACTTCCCCTTCATAAATTCATGCTGATTCTGCCTGACTGAATTTTGCTTTTCCAAATGTCCTGCTACTGCTTCTTTAATAATGGACTCCAACATTTTCCCAACCACAGATGTGTACACACTAAGTCCGTGCAGCAGAGCAGGTCTCCAGTTATCTTGGTAATCCTTCCCACTGGACCAAGACCTAGCTCTGTCAAGCCCGTGTGGTGGCTGGTGTGCAATGGCCACCTCATGTTAATAAAAGGCCACCCTTCAGGATGTAGTTCGGGTCCTTCATTGAAACACCTGTGAACTCATCCTTTTTTGGCGTGGAAGCAAGTCATCCTCGTTTCGAGGGACCGCCTATAATGATGATGACTCAATGGGCCTTCACTTTAAAAAAAGACCTGCCTTTATTGAAACTGTGCCTTTTACGACCTCAGGACACTTTACAGCCAATGAGGTACATTTTGAAGGGTAGTCACGATTGTAATGTAGGAAACGCAGCAGCCACTTTGAACATAAGAATTAGGAACAGGAGTAGGCCATCTAGCCCCTCGAGCCTGCTCCGCCATTCAACAAGATCATGGCTGATCTGGCCGTGGACTCAGTTCCACTTACCCGCCCGCTCCCCGTAACCCTTAATTCCCTTATTGGTTAAAAATCTATCTATCTGTGATTTGAATACATTCAATGAGCTAGCCTCAACTGCTTCCTTGGGCACAGAATTCCACAGATTCACAACACTCTGGGAGAAGAAATTCCTTCTCAACTCGGTTTTAAATTGGCTCCCCCGTATTTTGAGGCTGTGCCCCCTAGTTCTAGTCTCCCCGACCAGTGGAAACAACCTCTCCGCCTCTATCTTGTTTACCCCTTTCATTGTTTCTATAAGATCACCCCTCATCCTTCTGAACTCCAACGAGTAAAGACCCAGTCTACTCAATCTATCATCATAAGGTAGCTCCCTCATCTCCGGAATCAGCCTAATGAATCATCTCTGTACCCGCTCCAAAGCTAGTATATCCTTCCTTAAGTAAAGTGACCAAAACTGCATGCAGTACTCCAGGTGCGGCCTCACCAATACCCTGTACAATTGCAGCAGGACCTCCCTGCTTTTGTATTCCATCCCTCTCGCAATGAAGGCCAACATTCCATTCGCCTTCCTGATTACCTGCTGCACCTGCAAACTAACTTTTTGGGATTCATGCACAAGGACCCTGTGCGGAGGGGAGCGGGTAGGTCCGAAGGCCTCCTCGTAGGACTGCTCCTGGGCACGGCCAAGGGTGCCATCAGCCGGTCCAGGCAGCGGGCGGTCGAGGGGGTCGTTCAACCTGACTGCCTGCCTCTCTTCCGCTCTTACATCCGGTCCAGGGTGTCCTTGGAGATGGAGCACGCGGTGTCCACCGGTACGCTCGCGGCCTTCCGCGAGAGGTGGGCACCGGAGGGACTGGAGTGCATCATCACGCCCGGCAACCAAATTTTAATTTGATTTTACGTTTTTTAAGTTTAATTTGTTTTAATTGCCGGTGCTTTTAGTGTCCCCCTCTCCTTTTATAGGGGGCACTGGAAAAAAGGAAAAATTTGATTTTAGTGCCCAAAAAAAAAACCACAAAAAAAAAAAAAAAGGGGGCCTTGTAAATGTCTTGTGTGTGTCATCCAGGTCGGGTGGCACGGATACATGTTTTATGTTTTCGCAGGTAAACTCAAAAGAGTTTCATGCACAAGGACCCCCAGGTCCCTCTGCACCCAGCATGTTGTAATTTCTCCCCATTCAAATAATATTCCCTTTTACTGTTTTTTTTTCCCAAGGTGGATGACCTCACATTTTCTGACATTGTATTCCATCTGCCAAACCTTAGCCCATTCGCTTAACCTATCTAAATCTCTTTGCAGCCTCTCTGTGTCCTCTACACAACCCGCTTTCCCACTAATCTTTGTGTCATCTGCAAATTTTGTTACACTACACTCTGTCCCCTCTTCCAGGTCATCTATGTATATTGTAAACAGTTGTGGTCCCAGCACCGATCCCTGTGGCACACCACTAACCACCGATTTCCAACCCGAAAAGGACCCATTTATCCCGACTCTCTGCTTTCTGTTAGCCAGCCAATTCTCCATCCATGCTAATACATTTCCTCTGACTCCGCGTACCTTTATCTTCTGCAGTAACCTTTTGTGTGGCACCTTATCGAATGCCTTTTGGAAATTTAAATACACCACATCCATCGGTACACCTTTATCCACCATGCTCGTTATATCCTCAAAGAATTCTAGTAAATTAGTTAAACATGATTTCCCCTTCATGAATCCATGTTGCGTCTGCTTGATTGCACTATTCCTATCTAGATGCCCCGCTATTGCTTCCTTAATGATAGCTTCAAGCATTTTCCCCACTACAGATGTTAAACTAACCGGCCTATAGTTACCTGAGTTTTGTCTGCCCCCTTTTTTAAACAGAGGCTTTACATTAGCTGCTTTCCAATCCGCTGGTAGCTCCCCAGAGTCCAGAGAATTTTGGAAGATTATAACGAATGCATCTGCTATAACTTCCGCCATCTCTTTTAATACCCTGGGATGCATTTCATCAGGACCAGGAGACTTGTCTACCTTGAGATCCATTAGCCTGTCCATCACTACCCCCCTAGTGATAGTGATTATCTCAAGGTCCTCCCTTCCCACATTCCTGTGACCAGCAATTTTTGGCATGGTTTTTGTGTCTTCCACTGTGAAGACCGAAGCAAAATAATTGTTTAAGGACTCAGCCATTTCCACAAATCCCCCTTCTCATCTTCTAATGGACCAACATTTACTTTAGTCACTCTTTTCCGTTTTATATATCGGTAAAAGCTTTTACTATCTGTTTTTATGTTTCGTGCAAGTTTACTTTCGTAATCTATCTTTCCTTTCTTTATTGCTTTCTTAGTCATTCTTTGCTGTTGTTTAAAATTTTCCCAATCTTCTAGTTTCCCACTAATCTTGGCCACCTT
>NC_091977.1:532787342-532851764 GCF_044704955.1 Pristiophorus japonicus
ACCTCTGACAGTGAGGCGCTCCCTCAGCACTGCGCTGGGAGTGTCAGCCTAGATTTTTGTGCTCAAGTCCCTGGAGTGGGACTTGAACCGCAACCTTCTGACTCCGAGGCAATGGGGGCTGCCCACTAAGGCACATCTGACACTGGCAAGGCAGTTCTTTTATCTCGGTGAGATCTGGCTGATGGGATGAAAATATACTCCTTTGGCTGTTGAGGGCTCTATGTGGCATGAGTTTGGGTCATGTGAATCCAACGTTTGGTGAGCACAGGCCCACAGCATTAAACTCCCCCTGAATTTGGCACTAAATTGATGATCACGTGGCTGGTGTTGGAACCAGTAAAGTATCCCACTTGTGCATCAGTGATCTTTTGAGTTTCGAATGTCTGTGGAACTGCTAGACGTGATTTCCTACAACTTGAGTTTTGAGAACATCCATGTTTATTTTTGAAATATTGATGGAAACAAAACTAAGGAACTACACAAAGTTTAATTGGGATTTAACTTTGCAAGAAGGAGTTCTTCCACCGCCCCCTCATTGTACCTATAATTATCCTGGTCTTGTGTCCTAATCTTGTACTAACTTCCCCTCGCCCCCCTGCAACAAATCATCATCATCATAGGCAGTCCCTCGAAATCGAGGAAGACTTGCTTCCACTCTAAAAGTGAGTTCTCAGGTGACTGAACAGTCCAATTCGGGAATTACAGTCTCTGTCACAGGTGGGACAGACAGTGGTTGAAGGAAAGGGTGGGTGGGGAGTCTGGTTTGCCGCACGCTCCTTCCGCTGCCTGCGCTTGCTTTCTGCACGATCTCGGCGATGAGACTCGAGGTGGTCAGCGCCCTCCCGGATGCACTTCCTCCACTAAGGACGGTCTTTGGCCAGGGACTCCCAGGTGTCGGTGGGGATGTTGCATTTTATCAAGGAGGCTTTGAGGATGTCCTTGAAACGTTTCCTCTACCCACCTGGGACTCGCTTGCCATGTAGGAGTTCTGAGTAGAGCGCTTGCTTTGGAAGTCTTGTGTCAGGCATGCGGACAATGTGGCCCACCCAGTGGAGCTGGTCGAGTGTGGTCAGTGCTTCGATGTTGGCCTGGTCGAGGACTCTAATGTTGGTGCGTCTGTCCTCCCAGGTGATTTGCAGGATCTTGCGGAGACATCGTTGGTGGTATTTCTCCAGCGACTTGAGGTGACTACTGTACATGGTCCATGTCTCTGAGCCATACAGGAGGGCGGGTATCACGACAGCCCTGTAGACCATGAGCTTGGTGGCAGTTTTGAGGGCCTGGTCTTCGAAAGATGATCTCCAAAAAATACAATGACGGCAGGGGAAAATTGGCAGCAGGGCTTGCACATTAATAGTTTTTAAAAATTGATAGCGTGTTGCAGAAATTAATCTCTTAAAATGCTTTTGGGATGTGTCGGGATGAACTGTACATGCTGCGTGTCTGAGTGATGTTAACATTTGCTCCGCTCTCGCATTGCTGTGCGCAACTTGGCTGCCACGTTTCCCACATTACAACAATGACTACACTCCAAGTACTTCATTGGCTGCAAAGTGCATTGAGACATCCGGTGGTCTTGAAAGGCGCTATATAAATGCAAGTCTGTCTCATGGTTGATGATCTGAACCGGTCCAATTTTTCACAATAGCACACCTTAACTGTTATATATGTAAATCTGTAAATACCTTGTTTAACCACCAGAGTGCTCATCCCCTGGAGTCCCCAGGGATCCCACAATCCTTAAGGAGGCCTCACAGACTGGAGAGGCACTCTGGAAACCTGCAATAAAAGACTACGGTCACACTTTATTTTTAGCTCACAGTATCTGGTCAGTCTCTTTATTCAATACATAACATTAACCACCTGTGGTTTTTAAGCTCCTTGCTAGCCGTCACCAAGTAACAGTAAATCTTCAACCAGCGGCTTGAGATTGCTGTTAATTCTATTTTTTTTATGGCAATGCTGATCACCAGGAACACAGCGTCACGAGGACGCAGATGATGGGGAAATACAGTGCACGATGATCACTGCGCTCCTCCAATTCTGGCCTCCGATTTCCTTCGCTCCACCATTGGTGGCTGTGCTTTCAGCTGCCTGGGCCCTAAGCTCTGGAATTCCCTTCCCAAACCTCTCCGCCTCTTCACGTCTCTTTCCACCTTTAAGAAGCTCCTTAAAGCCTTTTCTAATATCTCCTTATGTGGCTCGGTATCTAATTTTGTTTGATAATCGCTGCTGTGCAGCACTTTGGGGCGTTTTAAGAAAGAACGAACTTTCATTTATATAGCGCCTTTCACGGCCACCAGACGTCTCAAAGCGTCTTACAGCCAATTAAGTCATTTTGAGGTGTTATAATGTGGGAAACGCGGCAGCCAATTTACGCACAGCAAGCTCCCACAAACAGCAATGCACAGCAAGCTCCCACAAACAGCAATGTGATAATGGCCAGATAATCTGTTTTTGTTATCAGAAAATAGGAGCAGGAGTAGGCCATACGGCCCCTCAAGCCTGCTCCGCCATTTAACAAGACCATGGCTGATCTGATCATGGACTCAGCTCCACTTCCCTGCCCGCTCCCCATAACCCCTTATCCCCTATCGGTTAAGAAATCTGTCTTAAATTTATTCAGTGTCCCAGCTTCCACAGCTCTCTGCGGCAGTGAATTCCACAGATTTACAACCCTCAGAGAAGAAATTTCTCCTCATCTCCGTTGATTTGAGGGATAAATATTAGTCGGGACACTGGGGATAACTCCCCTGCTGTTCTTTGCAATAGTGGCCATGGGATCTTTTACATCCACCTGAGAGAGCAGACGGGACCTCGGTTTAACGTCTCATCCGAACAACGGCACCTTCAACAGTGCAGCACTCCCTCAGCACTGCACTGGGAGCGTCAGCCTAGATTTATGTGCTCAAGTCCCTGGAGTCGGACTTGAACCCACAACCTTCTGACTCAGAGGCGTGTATAAAGGTGCTATATAAATGCAAGTTATCGTAGTAGTCTCCTGTTTTGTGTGTTATCAGCATATGTGCACCCATATTAAAGAATGCGTATTCCACACCTACCCTCGATGCTAGTGTCAAATCCCGTGTAAATTGCTGCATCCGTTACCTTGCAGAGTGACTGCTAAAGTTGGGATAGCAGCCAGCAGGAGCCCTGTAAAGTCGTCATCATAGGCGGTCCCTCGAAACGAGGATGACTTGCTTCCACGCGAAAAAAGGATGATGTTTTATTGAAGGACCAAATATTCCAGGTCCTGAACTACATCCTGAAGAGCGGAAGATGCCTGTGCATGGATTCTTTTAACGTGGGGTGGCTGTTGCACACCAGCCACCACACGGGCTTGACGGAGCTAGGTCTTGGTCCAGTGGCAAGGGTTAACCAGGACGACTAGAGACCAGCTCTGCTGCACGGACCTAGTGCGCACACATATCGCAGTGTGGGCTGGCCCGTGCTGCCCCTGGGCCTCTGGCCCCAAACTCACGCCTCTCCTGGGCCTCAATCACGTCCCTCTACAATCTTTCTCCGCTCCTTCGCCCCGACCTTGCCGCTCCTGCTGTACTTGCTCACAGCATGGTATTAAAGGTTCACAATAGGGCTTAAATAGCCGAAACAGCCTTGTTGCCCTCAGTTACAAATGGACCTATCTGGTGTGTTTTTTTTTAATTGCAGTAAAACTGCGACTAAATTGAGTTTTGCACGTGACCGTCACAACTGGAATAAATCCAGAATTGTGCAATGTGTATAGTGCAGATTTTGCAATGTTAGTTAAATCACTTCTTCGCCTGTCTTTTTATTTGCCATTAAATATCCAGTAACTGTTTAACAAAGCTGGTCAATTGCTAGTGCCATGTGATCAGTAACAAATTACCGACATTGTTCCATGAGTGGAGGTTATAGATATATCATTTTATTTAACCATTGTTCAGTATTTCTTTGTACTTTTCTCTTCCCCGTCTCCTATTATTATGGGATTCAGTTCCACAGTCACCTTACCAAAGTGGCCTTTTTTCATCTCTGAGCTACATTGTCCTTGATTTTGCTGTCAGCAGCGAAGGAACGGCGCTCTCTGTTCGCCTCGCTGACAATGGCCCACAGAGATTTTGAGGGCTTTAAAGCCGAGACTTGCTCTAACCTGGCATCTGATCCAGCCTCGCGCCTTCCACAGGGGATCTGTGACGTCTGTGAGTAGGGCAAGAAACAGTGTGGCTCTTGTAATCAACAAAAATACCCAAATTCCCTGGATTCTGGAGAGGTCCCAGTGGATTAGAAATGTAACGCTCCTATTTAAGAAAGGAGGAAGACAGAAAGCAAGAAACTATAGACCAGCTAGCCTAACAGCTGTTGTTGGAGAAATGCTGGAATCCATTATTAAGGAAGCAGTAGCGAGGAGTTTAGAAGAATGAGAGGTGATCTTATTGAAATGTGTAAGATTCTGAGGGGGCTTGACAGGGTAGATGCAGAGAGGATGTTTCCCCCCGTGGGGGAATCTAGAACTAGGGGGCATAGTTTAAGAATAATGGATCGCCCATTTAAAACTGAAATGAGGCAGAATTTCTCCTGAGGGTTGTGAATCTTTGGAATTCTCTACCCAAAAGAGCTGTGGAGGCTGCGTCAGTGAATATATTTAGGATGGAGATAGACAGATTTCTGAACGAAAGGGGAGTTGAATGTTATGGGGTTAGGGCAGGGAAGTGGAGTTGAGGCCAAGATCAGATCAGCCATGATTTTATTGAATGGTGGAGCAGGCTCGAGGGGCCAACTGGCCTACTCCTCCTATTTCTTATGTACTTATGTTCCTTATGGTCAACCAATCTGATTGGGGAATCCTCACTGAGACACGAAGAGTCTAAATCAGGAATATCAACGCCAGTGCACTCAAAGATCCTGCTAAGAAAGCCCTATTCAGCCAGTGCCTCGCTACCAACCTGACTCCCAGTGACCCAGAGACGCAGAGTGTCCACAGTGTCTGGTCAACCCGAAGAGACGCTCGGTCACTCAACCAGGAAACACCAAGATTGGTTCGACGAGAACGACCAGGAGATCCAGGAGTTAATATGCCGCAAACGCATTCTTGGACTGGAAGCAGCAACGCAACTCGAGGGCAAGAAAGCAGCTCTACATGCGTCTGAAGGCCGAGGTCCAACAGAAAACCCGCGACCTAAAGGATAGATGGTGGGTGGAGAAAGTTCAAGAAATCCAGAAGCTAGCCGATAACCACGACGTGTGAGAATTCTTCACAATCAAGACGACCTACGGCCCAAGGCCCCACCGGAGAGGTACTCATCAAGGACAGAGAAGCAGTCATTGCCCGCTGGAAGGAGCACTTCAAGGATCTCCTCAACCGAGACTCTTGTCTTCGACGTGAGTGTCCTTGACTCCATTCCGCAGCATGCCACCTGCCACAATCTCAGCACAACCCCAGCCCGGCACGAGGTTGAAAAGGCCATCCGACAACTGAAGAACAACAAGTCATCAGGAGCAGATGCAATCCCTGCCGAAGCAGTAAAACATGGCGGAGAAACACTACTGGCACGGATCCATGAACTCATCTCTCTTATCTGGAAGGAGGAGATCATGCCAGGAGATCTCCGAGACGCTGTAATTATGACCATCTTCAAGAAAGGTGACCAGTCCGACTGTGGTAACTACAGAGGAATCTCCCTGCTGTCGACCACTGTGAAAGTCATCGTAAGAATCCTCCTGAATCACCGCCTTCCTGTGGCTGAAGAACTCCTCCCAGAGTCGCAATGCGGATTCTGCCCACGAAGAGGCACAATGGACATGATCTTCACCGCGCAGCAGATACAAGAGAAATGCAGGGAACAGCACCAACCCCTGCACATGGCCGCCTTCGACCTCACAAAAACCTTCGTCACTGTCAACCATGAGGAATTATGGAGCGTCCTCCTCAGATTCGGCTGCCTTCAAAAGTTTGTCTCCATTCTCCTCCTGCTCCACGATGACATTTAAGCTGTGATCCTGACCAACGGATCCACCACAGACCCATTCCACGTTCAGACCGGGGTCAAGCAAGGCTGTGTCATCGCACCAACGCTCTTGATCTTCCTTGCTGCAATGCTCTATCTCGCCCTCAACAAGCTCCCCGCTGGAGTGGAGCTAAATTACAGGACAAATAGGAATCTGATCAACCTCCGCCATCTCCAGGCCTGATCCAAGGTCATCCCATCCTCCATCATCGAAATACAGTATGCAGACGACACCTGCACCTGCACACACTTCAAGGCCGAACTCCAAGCCATCGTCAACACCTTCACCGAGGCGTACGAGAACATGGGCCTTACACTAAACATCCGTAAGACATAGGTCCTCTACCAACCTTCCCCCGCCACACAGCACTGCCCTCCGATTATCAAAATCCACGATGAGGCCTTGGACAACGTGGACCATTTACCATACCTCAGGAATCTACTGTCAACAAGGGCAGATATCGACGACGAGGTCCAACACCGGCTTCAGTGTGCCAGTGCAACCTTCGGTCGCCTGAGGAAGAGAGTGTTTGAAGATCAGGACCGCAAACCCGGCACCAAGCTCATGGTCTACAGAGCAGTGGTATACCCCCTCTCCTGTATGGCTCAGAGATATGGACTATGTACAGCAGGCACCTCAAAACACTGGAGAAGTACCACCAACGCTGTCTCCGCAAGATCCTGCAAATCCATTGGCAGGATAGGCACACCGTCAGTGTTCTCACTCAGGCCAACATCCCCAACATCGAGGCACTGACCACACTCGATCAGCTTCGTTGGGTGGGCCACATTGTCCGCATGCCTGACACGAGACTCCCAAAACAAGCGCTCTACTCGGAGCTCCAACATGGCAAGCGAGCCCCAGGTGGGCAGAGGAAACACTTGGAAGGACATCCTCAAAGCCTCCTTGGAAAAATATAACATCCCCACCGACACCTGGGAATCCCTGACCCAGGACCGCCCAAAGTGGAGGAAGAGCATCCGGGAAGACGCTGAACCCCTCGCGTCTTGTAGCCGAGAACATATTGAAGCCAAGCGTCGACAGCGCAAGGAACGCGTGGCAACTCGGGCCTCCTACCCGTTCATCCAACCGTCTGCCTCACCTGTGACAGAGATTGTAATTCCCGCATTGGACTCTTCAGTTACCTGAGAACTCATTTTAGTATGGAAGCAAGTCATCCTCGACTCCGAGGGACTGCCTATGATGAAACCAGGAAGTATAAATTAAATTTAAATCATGCACAGAAACCGAAATAAAGATTGGGAAAGACAGATGCGATTAAGAGAGAGACGGACAGTAAAAGTAAAAAAAAATGATTTTCATTTTTGTAAAATCTCCAACACTAATTAACTTATGACTGAATGAAACTCCTGGCTTGTAAAATCAAATTTTATGGGCCGGAGAGGTTGTTCAGCAGTAATTATCACGCTGTTAAAAATTCACTTCTGAAAGCACCAGTCCTAACTTTTTCTCGGCATGCTTTAGTGGGTAACAAATGGGTAAGGAGCCCAGCTTCAGGCCGTTACATGTATTACGGTGCAGCCTGTGGAGCAGCAGGATAACTCCGACCGCAACTTCTGGATTTCCTCATTTAACTGTGCATGCCTGAACTCCGGAAGTTGCTCTCTGATTTACTGCACAATAAACATGAGCACTGATAGCCTCACTGTTGTTATTAATGCAAAATCCAGGCCGATGTATAGATTGTTCATTGTAACGCTCCAACTGCCATTGTAACTATCTCCAGTAAACGAGAGTCTAACCACTGCCCATTGACATTCAACCGCATTATTATCATCGAATCCCCCATCAACATCCTGGGGGGGGGTCACCATTGACCAGAAACTTAACTGGACTAGCCACATAATCATCATCATAGGTAGTCCCTTGGAATCGAGGAAGGCTTGCTTCCACTCCAAAAATGAGTCCTTAGGTGGCTCAACAGTCCAATACGTGAACCACAGTCCCTGTCACAGGTGGGACAGATAGTCGTTGAGGGAAAGGGTGGGTGGGACTGGTTTGCCGCACGCTCCTTCCGCTGCCTGCGCTTGGTTTCTGCATGCTCTCAGCAACGAGACTCGAGGTGCTCAGAGCCCTCCTGGATGCACTTTGTCCACTTAGGGCAGTCTTTGGCCAGGGATTCCCAGGTGTCAGTGAGGATGTTACACTTTATCAGGGAGGCTTTGAGGATGCCCTTGTAATGTTTCCTCTACCCACCTTTGGCTCGTTTACCGTGAAGGAGTTCCAAGTAGAGCACTTGTTTTGGGAGTCTTGTGTCTGGCATGCGAACAATGTGGCCTGCCCAGCAGAGCTGATCAAGTGTGGTCAGTGCTTCAATGCTGGGGATGTTGGCCTGGTCGAGGACACTAACGTTGGTGCGTCTGTCCTCCCAAGGGATTTGCAGGATCTTGCGGAGACATTGTTGGTGGTATTTCTCCAGCGACTTGAGGTGTCTACTGTACATGGTCCATGTCCCTCAACCATACAGGAGGGGAAGGTATTACTACAGCCCTGTAGACCATGAGCTTGATGGCAGATTTGAGGGCCTAGTCTTCGAACACTCTTTTCCTCAGGCGGCCGAAGGCTGCACTGGTGCACTGGAGGCGATGTTGAATCTCGTCATCAATGCCACATAAACACTGTGGCATCAAGAGCAGGTCAGAGGCTGGGTATTCTGTGGCGAGTGTCTCACCTCCTGTCTCCCCAAAGCCTTTCCACCATCTCCAAGGCACAAGTCAGGAGTTTGATGGAACACTCTCCACTTGCCTGGATGAGTGCAGCTCCAACAACACTCAAGAAGCTCGACACCATCCAGGACAAAGCAGACTGCTTGATTGACACCCCATCCAACACCTTCAACATTCACTCCCTCCACCACCGGCGCACCGTGGCTGCAGTGTGTCCCATCTACAAGATGCACTGAAGCAACTCGCCATGGCTTCTCCGGCAGCAGCTCCCAAACCCGCGACCTCTACCGCCTAGAAGGACAAGGGCAGCAGGCGCATGGGAACACCATCACCTCCCAAGTTCCCCTTCAAATCACAGACCATACTGACTTGGAAATATATCTGCATTCCTTCATCGTTGCTGGGTCAAAATCCTGGAACTCCCTCCCTAACAGCACTGTGGGAGTACCTTCACCACATGGACTGCAGCGGTTCAAGAAGGCAGTTCACCACCACCTTATCAAGGACAATTAGGGATGAGCAATAAATGCCGGCCTTGCCAGCAATGCAAACATCCCACGAACGAATATAAGACTGTGGATTCAATCCGAGAGCTTCCTGGTATGTGTGGCCATACAATTCTAAGTGATATGATTCAGTGGAAGCTTTTGTGAGTATATAACAGTCCACTAACATTAATTGTTAGGCATCGATTTAGGACGAGAAAGGCGCACACAACGGTATCATCCCTCAAAAGTTCCCATCACTAAAATCGGGGGACTAGTGCCAAAGTTGGGAGAGCTGTCTCAGAGGCCTTTATATCCCACCTTTTAACATAGTAAAATGACCCAAGGCGCTTCATAGGTGCGTTATCAAACAAAATTTGACACCAAACCACATAAGGAGATATTATCATCATCATAGGCAGTCCCTCGAAATCGAGGAAGACTTGCTTCCACTCTTAAAATGAGTCCTTAGGTGGCTGAACAGTCCAATACGAGAACCACAGTCCCTGTCACAGGTGGAACAGATAGTCGTTGAGGGAAAGGGTGGGTGAGGAGTCTGGTTTGCCGCACGCTCTTTCCGCTGCCTGCACTTGATTTCTGCGTGCTCTCGGTGATGAGACTCGAGGCGCTCAGCGCCCTCCCGGATGCATTTCCTCCACTTAGGGCGGTCTTTGGCCAGGGACTCCCAGGTGTCGGTGGGGATGTTGCACTTTATCAGGGAGGCTTTGAGGGTGTCTCTGTAATGTTTCCTCTGCCCACCTTTGGCTTGTTTGCCGTGACCAAAAGCTTGGTCAAAGTGGTAGGTTTTGGATGGAGCATCTTAAAGGAGGAGAGGTAGAGAGGCGGAGGGAATTCTAGAGCTTGGAGCCTCTGCTTAGTGTATTAATGGGCCCAAGTTTCCACATGATTTGCGCCTGATTTTTAGGAGCAACTGGTGGAGAACGGACTATTTTAGAAATCGCAATTCTCCACATTTTTTTTTCTGCAGTTCTAGTCAGGTAGAACAGTTCTAGTTTAGAACACAATTTTTTCTTCAAAAGGGGGCGTGTCCGGCCACTGACGCCTGATTTCAAAGTTTCCACAGTGAAAATGTACTCCAAACTAAAGTAGAATGGAGCCAGTGAAGATTTTTGTAGAACTGAAAAAACCTGTTCTACACATTAAAAAATCAGGCGCAGGTTACAAATTAGGCGTCCAGAACGAGGGGTGGGGGGGGAAGGGAACTCATTAAATTCTACAATAAATCCTTATTTATACTTCTACAAATATTATACAAATAAATCCAACCTGAATAAACATTTATAAGCCAAGAAAAGATTAAATAAACCATCTTCCTACCTGTGTGAAAGTGCTTCAGCCAGGGAGAATTCTGCAGCCGTTCGTGCCGCTGAGCGGGAGGAGTGGGGGAGAAAGCCGTTCATGTCGCTGAGCGGGAGGAGTGGGGGGGAGAGAGAGGGGAGGGAGGGAGGGAGAGAGAGGGGAGGGAGGGAGAGAGAGGGGAGGGAGGGAGAGAGAGGGGAGAGAGAGGGGAGAGAGAGGGGAGGGAGAGGGGAGGGAGGGAGGGAGAGGGGAGGGAGAGAGAGAGAGAGAGAGAGGGAGGGGGGAGAGAGAGGGGAGGGAGGGAGAGAGAGAGAGAGAGAGAGAGAGGGAGAGGGGAGGGAAGGGAGAGAGAGGGGAGGGAGGGAGAGGGGAGGGAGGGGAGAGGGGAGGGATGGAGAGAGAGAGAGGGGGGGGAGGGATGGAGAGAGAGGGGGGGAGGGATGGAGAGAGAGGGGGGGGAGGGATGGAGAGAGAGGGGGGGGAGGGATGGAGAGAGAGGGGGGGAGGGAGAGAGAGGGGGAGGGAGAGAGAGAGAGAGAGAGAGAGAGAGAGAGAGAGAGGGGAGGGAGGGAGAGAGAGAGAGAGAGAGGGGAGAGAGAGGGAGAGAGGAGGGAGGGAGAGAGAGAGAGCGGGGGGGAGGGAATGAGAGGGAGGGAGAGAGAGGGAGGGAGGGGGGGAGGGAGGGCGAGAGGGAGAGGAGGGGGGAGGGAGAGAGGGAGAGGAGGGGGGAGGGGGGGAGGGAGAGAGAGAGAGAGAGAGAGGGGGGAGGGAGGGAGGGAGAGAGAGAGAGAGAGGGAGGGAGGGAGAGAGAGAGAGAGGGGGGGGAGGGAGAGAGAGAGGGGGGGGAAGAGAGAGAGAGGGGGAGGGAGAGAGGGAGAGAGAGAGCGGGGGGGGTGGGGGCGGGGGAAGGGAGAGGTCAGATCGGATTCAGTCCGGGAGTCAGGTCCAGGGGGGGTCGGGTCGGGGAACAGGAGCGCCAGTCGGGGGGGCGGTGGGGAGCGGGTGTCGGTGGTGGTGGGTGGGGGGGGGGGGGGAAGCGGGTGTCGGGTCGGGTCTGGTCGGCGGGGGGAGAGGGTAGCGGGTGTCGGGTCTTGTCGGGGCGGGGAGCAGGAGCTGGCCGTGGGAGGAGCCTTATTCACGCAGCCCCAGTGAGGCCATTCAGCCAGGGCTAGGGGCTGCGTGCTTCGGGCCCCTCCCACACAGTTGTGACTGTAGCGCGCATGTGCAGAGGTCCCGGCACTGTTTTCAGCGCCGGGACCTGGCTCCGCCCCCCCCCCCCCACAGCTCGTGCTGGCTGCGCCGAGGGCCAGAGGACCTGTAAGTAGGTGGAGAATACCGAGGATTTTTTTAGGCGCGAAAAACGGGCGCCCAGCTCTGAGGGGCGCCCGTTTTTTTTCTTGTGGAAACTTGGGCCCATAGTGTGGTATGCTGTAGGGCTCTGACCATTCTGTGCTTTTGTAACTGTATCCTACAGCCAAGCTGTGTTGGTGGATCGAACCGTGTACATTTCCGGGCAGCTGGGGATGGATCCTGCAACTGGGCAGCTTGTGGATGGAGGAGCAACTCAGGAAACCAAGCAGGTAATGTTTTCGCTTCATTAAAAACAAGCTCTTCACCAAATCATACTCTACTTTTTATACATACTGTATATATTGCTCTTTGTGCAATCATTCCCAGAGCCTTAATACTATGGTCTTACTTCTCGCTCTTTCCTCCCTCCAGCAATTTATTTGGTTTAAATTGTGTCACTACCTCTTGGTTTAACCACGTATTTCCGCCGACTTTATTCAATCTGCGTCTTGTTCTTCTCCACTGGCCTCATCTCTTGCCCCTAGGTTTCTCAGTAAAATAATAAGGTTCCAGTTCAAACTGCAGCTCTTTGCATCGTATGGACGGTAGATCCGTCAAGTACAAGTTGAAACTCCCTTATCCAGAACTCCCTCGTCCAGGACCACCCCTCGTCCAGAACCATTCCCGGCCACCGGATGGCGCATGCGCAGTACTTCGACATGAACAAATTGAAGTCCTTCCTTGCTGCCGACTCCTGCAATCGCTGGCCTGACCCCGCGATCTACCACCTCCCCCTTCCCCCTCCATGATCTCTCTGCCGCACTCCCAGTCCAAAACCAGCCAACCCCGTTATACCTGTACCATCCAATTTAATGTGACCACCCCTCGTCAGGAAAAATTGCTTATCCAGAATAGGCCAGGTTCCGAGGATTCCGGATAAGGGAGGTTCAACCTGTACGAACTTTTGCTGGTGTGGATTTGGAATTCTTCCTGCTTTCTGGCACAACAATAATCTGAGTGATCTCTGCATCCTGATTGCTTGGTTGCCGGATCATGCGGGCAGGTGGCAGCACTTCAATAACCCTCCGCAGTTGATGATTTGTAGATTCAATACGCATCGTAATGTTTGACATGCTTCTCTCATCACAAACCACAACCCCCTTGCAAGTGGGACGGAGTATAAAAGTAGGGAAGTCCTGCTACAACTGTACAAGGGCGTTGGTGACACCACACCTGAAGTACTGCGTACAGTTTTGGTCTCCTTATTTAAGGAAGGATATACTTGCATTGGAGACTGTTCAGAGAAACTTCACTGGGTTGATTCCTGAGATGAAGGGGTTGTCATATGAGGAAAGGTTGAGCAGGTTGGGCATTGGAGTTTAGAAGAATGAGAGGTGATCTTATTGAGACATATAAGATTCTTGAAAGTGTAGAACATAAGGAATAGGAGCAGGAGTAGGCCATTTGGCCCCTCGAGCCTGTTCCGCCATTCAATAAGATCATGGCTGATCTGATCATGGACTCAGCTCCACTTCCCTGCCCGCTCCCCATAACCCTTTACTCCCTTATCGCTCAAAAATCAGTCTATCTCCACCTTAAATATACTCAATGACCCAGCCTCCACATCTCTGGGGCAGGGAATTCCATAGATTTACAACCCAGAATGAGAGGTGATCTCATTGAAACATACAAAATTCTTCCAGGGCTTGACAGGGTAGATGCAGGGAGGATGTTTCCCCTGGCTGGGGCGTCTAAAACCAAGGGTCACAGTCTCAGAATAAGGGGCCGGCTATTTAGGACTGAGATGAGGAGAAACTTTTTCACTCAGAGTTGTTAACCTGTGGAATTCCCAGCCGCAGAGAGTTGTTGATGGTGAATCTTTGGAATTCTCTACCCCAGAGGGCTGTGGAGACTCAGTCGTTGAGCATATTCAAGACTTCGATCGATAGATTTTGGAAATCAAGGGATATGAGGATAGTGTAGGCAAGTGGAGTTGAGGTAGAAGATCAGCCATGATCTCATTGAATGACGGAACAGGCTTGAGGGGCAGAATTTCTTATTTCTTATGTTCTTATGCTAGTTTTGATGACATCTGAGTGATTTTTATGGTTCAGGTCCCTCTGGTAGGTGAAGGATTGATGAGCATTGCCAGTGCACGGTAATGTGGGCATACTTTATGAATCCTTATGATCCGTGACCGAGTCTTTGGTGGATATTTGCAAGTTGGGGCATGCAGCCTGTGTATTAATTATGAAATGTTTTGCAATCCAAGACTTAAGATAAATTAATCTGCACTTTAGAAAGCTGTAGCTCCTTTAATGATTCGTACTCTAAAGTGAGGTATGAATGGGGAAAATATCTTTATTCACAGATTCAAAGTTCCCAAGTGGATTTGCATAGAACAGTTGAACTCCAGGCTGGTGTGGGTTGAACTCCAGCAGTGGTGCCCATGGTGTCAATATTCATTCACTAAACTAATGCTTTTTTGAAAACCTTTCGACAGCACCTTGTGTGACAAAGTAACTCATAATTTCCTTATTCAGAAAATTGACGCACAAAGTATTGAAAGGACGGCAGAGAGTCGTGGCGAGTCGATGTTTTTCTGACTGGAGAGATGTATGCAGTTTTACTTTTGTTGTATCCTGTATATAAATGACCTGAACTTGGACAGAGGCACTACAATTTTGAAGTTTTGTAGATGATACAAAACTTGGCAATGTAGTAAATGGTGAGCAGGATATTAGCAGACCTTAGGAGGACAGAGGCAGACTGGTGAGTTGGGCAGACACATGGCAGATGCAATTCAATGCGGCTAGGTGTGAAGTGACGCACTTTGGGAGGAACAACAGAGAGGCAGTGTAATTTAAACAATGCGACTTTGAATGGGGTGAAAGAGCAAGCGGGATCTGGGGGTGCATATTTACAAATCTTTGAAGGTGGCAGCGTAAATTGATAAGACGGTTATCATCATCATCATAGGCAGTCCCTCGGAGTGCTTCCACTCTAAAAATGAGTCCTTAGGTGGCTGAACAGTCCAATACGAGAACCACAGTCCCTGTCACAGGTGGGATAGACAGTCATTGAGCGAAAGGGTGGGTGGGACTGGTTTGCCACACACTCTTTCCGCTGTCTACGCTTGATTTCTGCGTGCTCTCGGCGATGAGACTCGAGGTGCTCGGCACCCTCCCGGATGCACTTCCTCCACTTAGGGCGGTCTTTGGCCAGGGACTCCCAGGTGTCGGTGGGGATGTTGCACTTTATCAGGGAGGCTTTGAGGGTGTCCTTGTAACGTTTCCTCTGCCCACCTGGGTATCGCTTGCCGTGAAGGAGCTCCGAGTAGAGCGCTTGCTTTGGGAATCTCGTATCTGGCTTGTGAACAATGTGGCCCGCCCAGCGGAGCTGATAAAACGGTTAAAAAAAGCACATGGGATACTTGGTTTTGTGAATAGGGGCATAGAATGCAAAAACAAGGTGGTCACACGAAACCTTTACAAATCACTGAGTCGGCTCCAGCTTAGAGTATTGTATTGGATTCTGGGCACCACACTTTAGGAAGGATGTCAAGCCCTTGGAGAGGGTACAGAGGAAGTTTACCAGGATGATACCAAGGATGAAGGAGAGATTGGAGAAGCTGGAATTGTTCTGCTTGGAGCAGGGAAGGTTGTGGGGAGACCTTGTAGAGCAAGTCGGGAGAAACTACTTCCTCTGGAAAGCGGGTCGATAACCCAAGGTCAGAGACTTAAAATAATTGGCAAAAGGAGTGGAGGGGAAATGAGGAGAAACTATTCCAGAAAGAGGGTTGTTATGATCTAGAACGCACTACCTGAAAGGAAAAGAAAGTCTTGCATTTATATCGCACCTTTCACGACCACCGGACGTCTCAAAGCGCTTTACTGCCAATGATGTACTTTCAGAGTGTCGTCACTGTTGTAATGGGGGAAACACGCAGCCGATTTGCGCACAGCAAGCTCCCACAACCTACAGTGTGATAACGACCAGATGATCTGCTTTTTTGTTATGTGGATTGAGGGATAAATACTGTCCGGGACACTGGGGATAACTCCCTGCTCTTCTTCGAAATAGTGCCACGGGATTTTTTACGTCCACTTGAGAGAGCAGATGGGGCCTCAGTTTAACGAAAGACGGCACCTCCGCCAGTGCAGCACTCCCTCAGTATTGCATTGGAGGCGTCGGCCTAGATTTTTTTTCTGTGCTCCAGTCCCTGGAGTGGGACTGTGGGCCCAAGTTTCGGCCGACCCGTAGGACAGCGCACCTCCGAGAGGCCCGCCGACTTTCTAGAACGAAAAGCGCGCCTAATATTTGCCTCGGTATTCTCCACCATGATCAGGCCTGCTTTGGAATCGGTGCAGCAGCGGGGGGGCGGAGCTACAGCCCTGCGCCGAAAAAGAGTGCCGGCAGCTGCGCCCGTGCGCACTAGCTCCTGGCCCTCCCAGCGCGTCCTGTCTCCGGGCGACCCTATCCCTGGCCGAAGGGACGACGCGATGTTCGCTGCCCCTATCCCGGGCTGAGTGGCCTGCCGCACAGGCCGGCCGTTGCCTCCCCGTGCTCCCTGAACAGTTCCCATGGCAACACAGCCGTATGGAGCGTGTACACAGGGAGATTTAGGCCACTTTATTTGCAGTGCTAAGGAAATAATGTCGGCAGTCTACATAATATACTCCAGTACTTAAACTTAATTACTTTGAGCATGCATGACATATTTACCTAGCACTCTTTTTCAGGAGGCAGGACCCTTTGTTCTTGCATTAGCAGCCCTGCCAGAACTTACCCCTTTGATGTCTATGTATCTCATCAAATAGTATCAGCATTTTACACGATGACTAAGTACACTGCAGTAGGTGAGGTAGAAACTTTACATTTTTTATTTATTGATTTATTATTTTTTTTATTTTTTTATTTATCATTTATTATTGATGATGGTTCTTTATTTTTAAAAGTGAAGTCTTTCATGCTTTGGAAAATCCTCTAACTTTCCTCTAACTTTTTCAGAATGTACAAAAGTGGACACTTACTCTGACCTAAGTTAGTTTCGAGCAACCATTTGCTGGCCAAACTCGCTTAAATGGCCAAAACGGGTTAAGTGGCTGGGAACGTCCCCGTTTGGGGAAAAAAAACTAAACTTAAAAAAAAACCTGGCGCAAATTAAATGGCCAGAATTGCAACTAAAAAGATACTCCAGAAAAATCAAGTTACTCCAAAAAAACGGAGCAACTCCTGGGGAAATTTGGGCCCTATGAACCCACAACCTTCTGACTCAGAGGCGAGAGTACTACTCACTGAACCACAGGATGGTGGAATCAGATTCCATGGGAACTTTCAAAGGGCAATTGGACATGTACTTGAAGAGAACTAATCTTCAGGGTTACGGGGAGAAAGTTGGGGTGTGGGACTTAATTGGACAGCTCTGTCAAAGAGCCAGCATAAGTTCAACAGGCCGAACAGCCTCCATACTGTAAGATTCTATGGGGGAGAAATTGGGTCACACCCCATTTGGGGCGCTATCTTTTAAAAGTTTGAAAAATTAGCGGCAGGCGCTAATCATTTCAAGCGTTAAAAAATAAATTTGGCATTTGTGCTCCAAGAAGGAAGTGGAGTGCTAAATTAAGCGCTCCACTGCCTTCCTGGAGCGCAAGAGGCAGCAGGCGGGGCGGTGAGTGGAGCAGTGCTGTACACTGGGTCGTGTGGCGCTGCCGTGTCGAAACGCTCCTTCCCTCCCTTAACGGGAAGGGCCATTGCAGGCTCTGCAAAGGAATACAAACTTACTCGAGCAGAGTGCCGGGCTGATCGATCCAAGGCAGGAACCCATGAAAAACGCTGCAACAGAGAAAGTAAGTTTTTTTTTCTACTTGCCTCGGCCCCCTCACCTTTCAGCATCGTGCCCGGCCGCCTGATGCAAGCCCCCTGCAGCTGTCGGTGTTTTTGCCCGGCGATGCTGCAGGAGGAGGAATTCTATTTGGGGTCCAGGGTGATGCACATGGCCATGACGTCACGCTCTCCGGGCAAAGGAGATCGGGGCGCAGCGCTGTAGCGCCGCCAAATATAGCGGGCGCCGCACCCGGTCGCTAAACTATTTGCGCCACAACGGGAGGTGCTAAGGCACCCAATTTCGCCCCCTATGATTCTACATTTGGCAGATGAGATAGACAGACATCAGTATTGTGACGTATATGACCTCCCGATATTGTGATGTCCAATTCCTCTTTAACATGAAGGCACGAAGGTCTTTCTTTCCTTCTTTCTTTTCTTTCTTTTCTTTCCTTCTTTCTTTCACAAACACAACACAAGAACACAAATAGGAGCAAGAGCAGGCCATTCGGCTCCTCGAGCCTGCTCCGCCATTTAATACGATTATGGCTGATCTGATCATGGACTCGGGTCCACTTCCCTGCCCGCTCCCTATAACCCTTTACTCCCTTATCATTTAAGAAACTGTCGTAAATTTATTCAGTGTCCCAGCTTCCACAGCTCTCTGAGGCAGTGAATTCCACAGATTTACAACCCTCAGAGAAGAAATTTCTCCTCATCTATGTTTTAAATGGGCGGCCCCCCTATCCTAAGTTTATGCCCTCTAGTTCTAGTCTCCCTCATCCTCTCTGCATCCAACTTGTCAAACCCCCTCATAATCTTGTACGTTTCGATACGATCACCTCTCATTCTTCTGAATTCCAATGAATAGAGGCCCAACCTCTTCAACCTTTCCTCATATGTCAACTACCTCATCCCCGAAATCAATCTAGTGAACCTTCCCTGAACTGCCTCCAAAGCAAGGATATCCTTTCGTAAATATGGAAACCAAAACTGCACGCAGTATTCCAGGTGTGGCCTCACCAATACCTTATTTGGCTGTAGCAAAACTTCCCTGCTTTTATACTCCATCCCCTTTACAATAAAGGCCAAGATTCCATTGGCCTTCCTGATCACTTGCTGTACCTGCATACTATCCTTTTGTGTTTCATGCACAAGTACCCCCAGGTCCCGCTGTACTGCGGCACTTTGCAATCTTTCTCCATTTAAGTAATAACTTGCTCTTTGATTTTTTTCTGCCAAAGTGCATGACCTCACACTTTCCAACATTATACTCTGTCTGCCAAATTTTTGCCCACTCACATAGCCTGTCTATGTCCTTTTGCAGATTTTTTTGTGTCCTCCTCACACATTGCTTTTCCTCCTATCTTTGTATCGTCAGCAAACTTGGCTACGTTACACTCGGTCCCTTCTTCCAAGTCGTTAATATAGATTGTAAATAGTTGGGGTCCCAGCACTGATCCCTGCGGCACCCCACTAGTTACTGATTGCCAACCCGAGAATGAACCATTTATCCTGACTCTCTGTTTTCTGTTAGTTAGTCAATCCTCTATCCATTCTAATATATTACCCTCAACCCCATGAACTTTTATCTTGTGCAGTAACCTTTTGTGTGGTACCTTGTCAAATGCCTTCAAGTCCAAAAACACCACATCCACTGGTTCCACTTTATCCACCCTGTTCGTTACATCCTCAAAGAATTCTAGAAAATTTGTCAAACATGACTTCCCCTTCATAAATCCATGCTGACTCTGCCTGACCGAATTTTTCTTTTCCAAATGTCCTGCTACTGCTTCTTTAATAATGGACTCCAACATTTTCCCAACCACAGATGTTCGGCTAACTGGTCTATAGTTTCCTGCTTTTTGTCTGCCTCCTTCCTTTCCTTCTTTCTTCCTTTCCTTTTCTTTTCTTTCTCATGTTAGTTGATAGCTGAACTGAATAATTCTAACAGGTTTAGGTACAAACTCGCTTCCCCCATTCCTATTGAGTACCAAAGAATCTCCTTAATTTTCAACATTTTTTTTCATACAGAAAAGTATGTAGCAATTACATAAGAACATAAGAAATAGGAGCAGGAGTAGGCCATTTGGTCCCATTGAGCCTGCTCCGCCATTCAACAAGATTCTGTCAGCATGAGACGAGAAAAGATAGGTTAACATTTTGATATAGTCCTTCCATATCTTTCTCTCAACGGGTGCTGCTGGACTGAGAACATAAGAAATAGGAGCAGGAGCAGGTCATTTGGCCCCATTGAGCCTACTCCGCCATTTAATAAGATTATGGCTGATCTGATCTTGGCCTCAGCTCTACTTTCCAGTCTGTTCCCTATAGCCCTCGACTCCCTTGACTTGTGCATCTTTTGCATTTTCAACGCTCTTTTTTTTCTTTTTTCAAACGGCATTTGTGAGAATTGCTTTCTCTGATACTGGAAGTGTGAGCCAGTTCCATGCTGGAACTTATTTTGGAGGAGAAATGTCATTGAGAGTCCTCCAGCTCCTAACATTCTGCTTTTGTGGGATAATACGTGCCTGTGTTCCTCATGCAAAGCCCTGGTTAGCCCACACCTGGAGCACTGTGAGCAGTTCTGGGTACCCCACCTTAGGAAGATTATATTGGCCTTGGAGGGAGTGCAGCGTAGGTTTACCAGAATGATACCTGGACTCCAGGGGTTAACTCCAGGGAGGTCTTGCTGCAGTTGTACAGGGCCTTGGTGAGGTCACGCCTTGAATATTGTGTACAGTTTTGGTCTCGTAATCTGAGGAAGGACATTCTTGCTATTGAGGGAGTGCAGCGAAGGTTCACCCGACTGATTTCCGGGATAGCAGGACTGACATATGAAGAAAGACTGGATCGGCTCGGCTTATATTCACTGGAATTTAGAAGATTGAGAGGGGGATCTCATAGAAACATATAAAATTCTGACAGGATTGGACAGGTTAGATGCAGGAAGAATGTTCCCGATGTTGTGGAAGTCCAGAACCAGATGTCACAGTCTAAGCCATTTAGGACTGAGATGAGGAGAAACTTCTTAACTCAGAGAATTGTGAGCATGTGGAATTCTCTACCACAGAAAGTTGTTGAGGCCAGTTTGTTAGATATATTCAAGAGGGAGTTAGATGTGGTCCTTACAGCTAAAGGGATCAAGGGATATGGAGAGAAAGCAGGAATGGGATACTGAAGTTGCATGATCAGCCATGATCATATTGAATGGTGGTGCAGGGTCGAAGAGCCGAATGGCTACTCCTGCACCTATTTTCTATGTTTCTATTACGAAGAGACATTACACGAATAAGGGTTGTATTCCCTAGAATTTAGACTTTTAAGGGGTGATTTGATCTGTTTTCAAGATCTAAATTAAGTCATGGCAGGAGAGCCCAGACCCGTGTCATGCGCCTCCTGTGCTATGTGAGAAGTCAGGGACGCTTCCAGTGTCCCTGACAACTACATGTGCAGGAAGTGCATCCAGCTGCAGCTCCTGACAGACTGCATTGCGGCACTGGAGCTGCGCATGGATTCACTCTGGAGCATCCGCAATGCTGAGGATGTCGTGAATAGCATATTTAGTGAGTTGATCACACCAAAGGTTACTCGGGCAGATAGGGAATGGGTGACCATCAGGAAGAGCAGTGGAAGGAAGGTAGTGCAGGGGCGCCCTGCGGGCATCTCCCTCCAAAACAGATACACCACCTTGGGTATTGTTGGGTGAGATATCTCATCAGGGAAGGCAGCAGCAGCCAAGTCCATGACACCAGGGATGGCTCTGCACAGGAGGGCAGGAAAAAGAGTTGGAGAGCTATAGTGATAAGGGATTCTATTGTAAGGGGAATGGATAGGCGTTTTTGCGGCCGTAAAAGAGACTCCAGGATGGTATGTTGCCTCCCTGGTGCAAGGGTCAAGGATGTCTCGGAGCGGTTGCAGGACATTTTGAAGGGGGAGGGTGAACAGCCAGCTGTGATGGTACATATAGGTACCAACAATATAGGTAAAAAACAGGATGAGGTTCTACAAGCTGAGTTTAGGGAGCTAGGAGTTAAATTAAAAAGTAGGACCTCAAAGGTAGAAATCTCAGGGTTGCTAGTCAGAGTAGGACTCGCAGGATAGCTCAGATGAATACGTGGCTTGAGCAGTGGTGCAGGAGGGAGAGATTCAAATTCCTGGGACATTGGAACCGGTTCTGGGGGACGTGGGACCAGTACAAACCGGACGGTCTGCACCTGGGCAGGACCGGAACCAATGTCCTAGGGGGAGTGTTTGCTAGTGCTGTTGGGGAGGGGTTAAACTAATATGGCAGGGGGATGGGAACCTATGCAGGGAGACAGAAGGAAGTAAAATGGTGGCAGAAGCAAAAGATAGGAAGAGGATGTAACAAGTAGATTGGACAAGGGAGAACCAGTGGATGTGGTGTATTTGGACTTTAAAAAGGCTTTTGGCAAGGTCCCTCACAAGAGATTTGTGTGCAAAATTAAAGCACATGGTATTGGGAGTAATTTATTGACGTAGATAGAGAACTGGTTGGCAGACAGGAAGCAGAGAGTTGGGATAAACGGGTCCTTCTCAGAATGGCAGGCAGTGACTAGTGGAGTGCCGCAGGGCTCAGTGCTGGGACCCCAGCCATTTACAATATACATCAATGATTTAAATGAAGGAATTGAATGTAATATCTCCAAGTTTGCAGACGATACTGATCTGGGTGGCGGTGTGAGCTGTGAGGAGGACGCTAAAAGGCTGCAGGGTGACTTGGACAGGTTAGGTGAGTGGACAAATGCATGGCAGATGCAGTGTAATGTGGATAAGTGTGAGGTTATCCATTTTGGGGGCAAAAACACGAAGGCAAAATATTATCTGAATGGCGGCAGACTAGGAAAAGGGGAGGTGGATCGAGACCTGGGTGTCATGGTACATCAGTCATTGAAAGTTGGCATGCAGGTACAGCAGGCGGTGAAGTAGGCAAATGGCATGTTGGCCTTCATAGCTACGGGATTTGAGTATAGGAGCAGGGAGATCTTAATGCAGTTGTACAGGGTACTTGGTGAGGCCTCACCTAGAATAATGTGTTGAGTTTTGGTCTCCTAATCTGAGGAAGGATGTTCTTGCTATTGAGGGAGTGCAGCGAAGGTTCACCAAACTGATTCCCAGGATGGCAGGACTGACATATGAGGAGAGACTGAATCGACTGAGCCTGTATTCACTGGAGTTCAGAAGGATGAGAGGGGATCTCATAGAAACATATAAAATTCTGACGCGACTGGACAGGTTAGATGCAGGAAGAATGTTCCCGATGTTGGAGAAGTCCAGAACCAGGGGTCACAGTCTAAGGATAAGGTGTAAATCATTTAGGACCGAGATGAGGAGAAACTTCTTCACTCAGAGAGTTGTTAACCTCTGGAATTCTCTACTGCAGAGAGTTGTTGAGGCCAGTTCGTTAGATATATTCAAGAGGGAGTTAGATATGGCCCTGACGGCTAAAGGGGTCAAGGGGTATGGAGAGAAAGCAGGAAAGGGGTACTGAGGTGAATGATCAGTCATGATCTTATTGAATGGTGGTGCAGGCTCAAAGCCCTACTCCTGCACTTATTTTCTATGTTTCTATTATGGGGAACAGATAGGGTCGACAAAGAAACTATATCCGCTGGTTGGGGAATCTCGGTCTCGGGGGCGTGGTCTTAAAAATTAGAGCCGGATCTTTCAATAGTGAAATTAAGAAACATTTCTATACACAAAGGGTGTTCAAAGTTTGGAACTCTCTCCCACAAACAGCAGTTGATCTCTGGTCAATTGTTAATTTTAAATTTTAAATTGATAGATTTTTGTAAGCAGAGGCATTAAATGCCAAAGGCGTGTATATGGAATTAGGTCTCAGATCAGCCTTGATCTCATCGAATGAATTAACAGGCTCGAGGGTTTTAATGGCCTCCTCCTGTTCCCATGTTCATTCGGTGCCAATCACTGCTGGCACAGGGCACATTAAGGACAACTCCATAGTAGATCCTAGAATTCAGGTTTCAGAGCTGGCCAGGGAGAAATTTAACCAGAGTCTAGGCTGTTGTGGGCCGTGTCAGACTCGATTCTGACAGTGACTATGGGCTCAATTTTCCCCAAAGCATTTTTTTGGCATACTTGAAGAGTTACGCACGATTTTTTGGGGCCTAAGTACGCCAAAAAAAAAAGTTCGAAGTTTGCTCATTGGATCTGTTCATTTTGGCCTGGCCTAACCTGTCCTTTAGTTTTGGGGGTGGAGCCTTGATCTGTGCCAAAAAGATTGGGCTGTCATGGTAACCAGGGACACAATGCGAGCTGAGGCTGCAAAGTGAAGCATACAACCAGCTCTCAACACATTAAAATATTTGAAAAACACATAGCAGCAACTTACTTCCAACCCCGCCCGAAGGGCTTGCTGGTCCGGTCCCATTCTCGGTCGGGGACCGGACTCTGTGTGTGAACCGGGGTCTGAGAATGGGACCGGACTGTGTGTGTGAACCGGGGACCGAGAATGGGACCGGACTGTGTGTGTGAACCGGGGACCGAGAATGGGACCGGACTGTGTGTGTGAACCGGGGACCGAGAATGGGACCGGACTGTGTGTGTGAACCGGGGACCGAGAATGGGACCGGACTGTGTGTGTGAACCGGGGACCGAGAATGGGACCGGACTGTGTGTGTGAACCGGGGACCGAGAATGGGACCGGACTGTGTGTGTGAACCGGGGACCGAGAAAGGGACCGGACTGTATGTGTGAGTTGGGGACTGAGAATGGGACCGGACTGTGTGTGTGAGTTGGGGACTGAGAATGGGACCGGACTGTGTGTGTGAACCGGGGACTGAGAATGGGACCGGACTGTGTGTGAGAACCGGGGACCGAGAATGGGACCGGACTGTGTGTGTGAACCGAGGACCGAGAATGGGGCGGTGTTGGAGGTAAGGTGCTGCTATGTGTTTTTCAATTCTTTCAGTGTGTCCGGGCATCTGCAGTGCCGCTTTCCTTACCTGCGCCGATTTCCTTAACTCTCCGGAAGGTTTTTCTGGAGAGGCCACATACGCCGGCCTAAGCAGAACTGGAGTAACTCTCAGCTGGCCAAACGTCCCTAAATGGCCAGAATTGGCATGGGTGGCTGGTTACGCCCCCTTTGGCTGAAAAAAAAACTGACCTAAAAAAATCGTAACAAAAAGTTACGCTGGTGCAAATTGATTGGGGAAACTGGTTTTTCAACTTAGGCCAAAAAAAGCAGCCTGCTCAAAATAACGCCGCGAATCACTGGGGAAAATTGAGCCCAAAAACATTAACCATTTGGCGGAGGAGCGGTCACTCTTGGCAAATTATTAGCATAGCTTTATTCGCCATGTTTGTAAACCACAAAGCTATCATTTCTGTGGGAAGCTATTGTGAAAGAAATTATGCCGAGGCATTTTATTTTCCATAGCACCACAGGATGCTGTAGGTGGCGAGATGCCATTGAATATTTTACAGAGCCTACAATTCAAACAAAGAATGACATAGTATTTACAGCACAGAAACAGGCCATTCGGCCCAACTAGTCCGTGCCGGTGTTTATGCTCCACACGAGCCTCCTCCCACCCCTCTTCATCTCACCCCACCAACATAATCTCTAATTCCTTTCTCCTCCATGTACTTATCGAGCTTCCCCTTAAATGCATCTATACTATTTGCCTCAACCACTCTGAGGTAGCGAGATCCACATTCTCACCGTTCTCTGGGTAAAGAAAGTTCCTACTGGATTTATTGGTGACTATCTTATATTTATGACTCCTAGTTTTGAACTTGTCCCATAAGTGTTCCTCTACACGTCTGAGTGTCCTACCATTTAATGTGTATTCCCTTGCCTTGTTAGCCCTCCCCTTGTTGGTCTATCCTATCAAACCCCTTCATTATAAAGCCCTCTATCGAGTCACCCCTCAGCCTTCTCTTTCCCAGAGAAAGGAGCCCCAGCCTGTTCGGTCTTTCCTGATAGTTATAACCTCTCAACTCTGGCATCATCCATGTCAATCTTTATTGCACCTTCTCCAGGTAATATGGGGCTAGATTTTCCACTTCACATCGCCCAGTTATGGCCCAGTTATGGCCCAAAAAGGACCTCTGTCGCCCATTTTGAGCAAAAAGTGGAAACTAGACCCAAAATATCGCCCGAAAAACAGGTGCCTAAGTTTCCACTTTGACCACCGAGAAGATCGCCGAAATTATAGCCCACACAAGGCCCATCCCAAGTTTCAGCACCTAGCATGCCCTCCGCTGGGCCGATGTAAGGCCTAAAACAGTGCTGAGAAATAGTTGCTTTTTCTGGACCGAAGAGAAGGAAAATGGGCACTACGGACGCCATTTTGACTTCAATGGAAGGGTAGAGGATTAGTTGTGATTTAATTAGAGAGCTAATTGTACTCAGAATATTGGGACAGGGAATATAAATAGGTATTATTACGTTATTTTTATTAAATAGGTTTTATATAGTACAATTTACTGAGAGCTATCATTACGTTTAGTTTTATATAATTAGATTTTATATAATAGAATTTAATGAGAATGAGAGCTGTAATTTTTCATACAGGTATTATTACGTTTTTAGTGAATAGGTTTTATGGGCCCAAGTTTCCACAGGATAAAAAACTGGCGCCCCTCCGAGCTGGGCGCCCGTTTTTCGCGCATAAAACGGCGCCAGAAAAAAAACGCGCTATTCTCGAGCGCTTTGCAGCTCCTTGTCTGTTTGGCGCGGCGCCCAGGGGGGCGGAGCCTACACTCACACCGATTTTGTAAGTGGGAGGGGGCGGGTACTATTTAAATTAGTTTTTTTCCTGCCGGCAACGCTGCGCAGGCACGTTGGAGCGTTCGCGCACGCGCAGTGTGAAGGAAACATTGGCACTCGGCCATTTTTGTAGTTCTTTGTAGCTGTTTAATTTTTGAACATTTTTTAATAAAAGCACATTGCCATCAGCACAGAGACTACCCTTCTCACTGTCTCCTTCCCCTCCCTCCCCTCCGCGGCAACAAGCCGCTGTCTCCTTCCCCTCCCTCCCCTCCACGGCAACAAACGGCGGTTTCCTTCCCCACCCCCTGCGGGAACGAACGATGGCTGAAGCACTTTCACACAGGTAGGAAGATGGTTTATTTCATCTTTTCTTGGCTTATAAATGTTTATTCAGGTTGGATTTATTTGTATAATATTTGTAGAAGTATAAATAAGGATTGATTGTAGAATTTAATGACTTCCCTTCCCCCCCCCCCCTCCCCCCCACCTCGTTCTGGACGCCTAATTTGTAACATGCGCCTGATTTTTTTAATGTGTAGAACAGGTTTTTTCAGTTCTACAAAAATCTTCACTTGCTCCATTCTACTTTAGTTTGGAGTACATTTTCACTGTGGAAACTTTGAAATCAGGCGTCAGTGGCCGGACACGCCCCCTTTTGAAGAAAAAATTCTGTTCTAAAGTAGAACTGTTCTACCTCACTAGAACTGCAGAAAAAAAAATGTGGAGAATTGCGATTTCTAAGATAGTCCGTTCTGCACCAGTTGCTCCTAAAAATCAGGCGCAAATCATGTGGAAACTTGGGCCCGATATAATAGAATTTATTAGAAGGTGTTACTAAAGTACTCGTATATTAATAGAATGCTCAGATATGGAATAACATCTGCATAGTTGATAAATAACTAAGAGAGAAGACACACACATAGAAACATAGAAAATAGGTGCAGGAGTAGGCCATTCGGCCCTTCTAGCCTGCACCGCCATTCAATGAATTTATGGCTGAACATGCAACTTCAGTACCCCATTCCTGCTTTCTCACCATACCCCTTGATCCCCCTAGGACTTCATCTAACTCCTTTTGAATATATTTAGTGAATTGGCCTCAACAACTTTCTGTGGTAGAGAATTCCACAGGTTCACCACTCTCTGGGTGAAGAAATTCCTCCTCATCTCGGTCCTAAATGGCTTACCCCTTATCCTTAGACTGTGTCCCCTGGTTCTGGACTTCCCCAACATTGGGAACATTCTTCCTGCATCTAACCTGTCTAACCCCGTCAGAATTTTAAACGTTTCTATGAGGTCCCCTCATGGTACATGGGTGTCATGGTACATCAGTCATTGAAGGTTGGCATGCAGGTACAGCAGGCGGTTAAGAAAGCAAATGGCATGTTGGCCTTCATAGCGAGGGGATTTGAGTACAAGGGCAGGGAGGTGTTGCTACAATTGTACAGGGCCTTGGTGAGGCCACACCTGGAGTATTGTGTACAGTTTTGGTCTCCTAACCTGAGGAAGGACATTCTTGCTATTGAGGGAGTGCAGCGAAGGTTCACCAGACTGATTCCCGGGATGGCGGGACTGACCTATCAAGAAAGACTGGATCAACTGGGCTTGTATTCACTGGAGTTCAGAAGAATGAGAGGGGACCTCATAGAAACGTTTAAAATTCTGACGGGGTTAGACAGGTTAGATGCAGGAAGAATGTTCCCAATGTTGGGGAAGTCCAGAACCAGGGGTCACAGTCTAAGGATAAGGGGGAAGCCATTTCGGACCGAGATGAGGAGGAATTTCTTCACCCAGAGAGTGGTGAACCTGTGGAATTCTCTACCACAGAAAGTTGTTGAGGCCAATTCACTAAATATATTCAAAAAGGAGTTAGATGAAGTCCTTACTACTAGGGGAATCAAGGGGTATGGTGAGAAAGCAGGAATGGGGTACTGAAGTTGCATGTTCAGCCATGAACTCATTGAATGGCGGTGTAGGCTAGAAGGGCCGAATGGCCTACTCCTGCACCTATTTTCTATGTTTCTATGTTTCTATTCTTCTGAGGCTAGCTCATTGAATGTATTCAAGTCACAGATAGATCAGATTTTTAACCAATAAGGGAATTAAGGGTTACGGGGAGCGGGCGGGTAAGTGGAGCTGAGTCCACGGCCAGATCAGCCATGATCTTGTTGAGTGGTGCAGCAGGCTCGAGGGGCTAGATGGCCTACTCCTGTTCCTAATTCTTATGTTCTTAAAAGCAGTTGGAAGTGCGCTTTCCATACGTTACAACAGTGACTACATTTCACAAAGTACTTCATTGGCTGTAAAGCGCTTTGGGACGTCCGGTGGTTGTAAAAGGCTCCGGATCAATGCGAGTTCTTTGCTTAAGACAATCTAGACCATTACCCTGGAATAGATGGCACATCCTTCAGCGACTTCCCGCCGCACTTCCATGGAGTGAAGCAGCCAACCGGCGTTCTCCTTAAACGCAATTTTCAGAACAGATAGAATAAATAATGTATAAGAATGTGTGTCTTGTTACTTTGTTTAAACCTTGGAATAAATATCTATCCATTTGTCAAGAGCGGTTTTGAAAATCTAAGTAGTGGAACTTTTTGAGTCCAAAATGAGTTGCCCAATATCACACAAGGTCATTTAGATTGACCTTTTTATACATTATGTTTTAAAAATCTGGCAACAGTGAAGAAGATTGTTATTTTCCAGTGTAAACATTTAAGTTGTCTGATTGAACCACAATTGGCTCAACAGTGCAGAGTAGAAACACAATATTGTCAAATGAGGGAATCTAGCCCCAGATGGAATCCAATTTGATGAAGTGTTGAGGTCCCATTAAGGCTTTGCTTGAGTATTAAACCCAGTTCAATCTGAGCTTTAATGGTTATTCTGTATCTTCACTTGGAGAATCATTAGTCTACAGTGACTACACGTCACAAAAGTACTTCATTGGCTGTAAAGCGCTTTTGGGATGTCATCATCATCATCATCATCATCATCATCATCATCATAGGCAGTCCCTCGGAATCGAGGAAGACTTGCTTCCACTCTTAGCAGGAGTTAGAATCATAGAAAATAGGTGCAGGAGTAGGCCATTCAGCCCTTCTAGCCTGCACCGCCATTCAATGAGTTCATGGCTGAACATGAAACTTCAGTACCCCCTTCCTGCTTTCTCGCCATACCCCTTGATCCCCCGAGTAGTAAGGACTTCATCTAACTCCCTTTTGAATATATTTAGTGAATTGGCCTCAACGACTTTCTGTGGTAGAGAATTCCACAGGTTCACCACTCTCTGGGTGAAGAAGTTTCTCCTCATCTCGGTCCTAAATGGCTTACCCCTTATCCTTAGACTGTGACCCCTGGTTCTGGACTTCCCCAACATTGGGAACATTCTTCCTGCATCTAACCTGTCTAACCCCGTCAGAATTTTAAACGTTTCTATGAGGTCCCCTCTCATTCTTCTGAACTCCAGTGAATACAAGCCCAGTTGATCCAGTCTTTCTTGATAGGTCAGTCCCGCCATCCCGGGAATCAGTCTGGTGAACCTTCGCTGCACTCCCTCAATAGCAAGAATGTCCTTCCTCAAGTTAGGAGACCAAAACTGTACACAATACTCCAGGTGTGGCCTCACCAAGGCCCTGTACAACTGTAGCAACACCTCCCTGCCCCTGTACTCAAATCCCCTCGCTATGAAGGCCAACATGCCATTTGCTTTCTTAACCGCCTGCTGTACCTGCATGCCAACCTTCAATGACTGATGTACCATGACACCCAGGTCTCTTTGCACCTCCCCTTTTCCTAATCTGTCACCATTCAGATAATAGTCTGTCTCTCTGTTTTTACCACCAAAGTGGATAACCTCACATTTATCCACATTATACTTCATCTGCCATGCATTTGCCCACTCACCTAACCGATCCAAGTCGCTCTGCAGCCTCATAGCATCCTCCTCGCAGCTCACACTGCCACCCAACTTAGTGTCATCCGCAAATTTGGAGATACTACATTTAATCCCCTCGTCTAAATCATTAATGTACAGTGTAAACAGCTGGGGCCCCAGCACAGAACCTTGCGGTACCCCACTAGTCACTGCCTGCCATTCTGAAAAGTACCCATTTACTCCTACTCTTTGCTTCCTGTCTGACAACCAGTTCTCAATCCATGTCAGCACGCTACCCCCAATCCCATGTGCTTTAACTTTGCACATTAATCTCTTGTGTGGGACCTTGTCGAAAGCCTTCTGAAAGTCCAAATGTACACATCAACTGGTTCTCCCTTGTCCACTCTACTGGAAACATCCTCAAAAAATTCCAGAAGATTTGTCAAGCATGATTTCCCTTTCACAAATCCATGCTGACTTGGACCTATCATATCACCTCTTTCCAAATGCACTGCTATGACATCCTTAATAATTGATTCCATCATTTTACCCACTACCGATGTCAGGCTGACCGGTCTATAATTCCCTGTTATCTCTCTCCCTCCTTTTTTAAAAAGTGGGGTTACATTGGCTACCCTCCACTCCATAGGAACTGATCCAGAGTCAATGGAATGTTGGAAAATGACTGTCAATGCATCCACTATTTCCAAGGCCACCGCCTTAAGTACTCTGGGATGCAGTCCATCAGGCCCTGGGGATTTATCGGCCTTCAATCCCATCAATTTCCCCAACACAATTTCCCGACTAATAAGGATTTCCCTCAGTTCCTCCTCCTTACTAGACCCTCCGACCCCTTTTATATCCGGAAGGTTGTTTGTGTCCTCCTCAGTGAATACCGAACCAAAGTACTTGTTCAATTGGTCCGCCATTTCTTTGTTCCCCGTTATGACTTCCCCTGATTCTGACTGCAGGGGACCTACGTTTGTCTTTACTAATCTTTTTCTCTTTACATATTTATAGAAACTTTTGCAATCCGTCTTAATGTTCCCTGCAAGCTTCTTCTCATACTCCATTTTCCCTGCCCTAATCAAACCCTTTGGTCTCCTCTGCTGAGTTCTAAATTTCTCCCAGTCCCCGGGTTCGCTGCTATTTCTGGCCAATTTGTATGCCACTTCCTTGGCTTTAATACTATCCCTGATTTCCCTTGATAGCCACGGTTGAGCCACCTTCCCTTTTTTATTTTTACGCCAGACAGGGATGTACAATTGTTGTAGTTCATCCATGCGGTCTCTAAATGTCTGCCATTGCTCATCCACAGTCAACCCCTTCAGTATCAATCGCCAATCTATCCTAGCCAATTCATGCCTCATATCTTCAAAGTTACCCTTCTTTAAGTTCTGGACCATGGTCTCTGAATTTACTGTTTCATTCTTCATCCTAATGCAGAATTCCACCATATTATGGTCACTCTTCCCCAAGGGACCTCGCACAACGAGATTGCTAATTAATCCTCTCTCATTACACAACACCCAGTCTAAGATGGCCTCCCCCGTAGTTGGTTCCTCGACATATTGGTCTAAAAAACCATCCCTTATGCACTCCAGGAAATCCTCCTCCACCGTATTGCTTCCAGTTTGGTTAACCCAATCTATGTGCATATTAAAGTCACCCATTATAACTGCTGAACCTTTATTGCACGCACCCCTAATTTCATGTTTGATGCCTTCCCCAACATCACTACTACTGTTTGGAGGTCTGTACACAACTCCCACTAACGTTTTTTGCCCTTTGGTATTCTGCAGCTCTACCCATATAGATTCCACATCATCCAAGCTAATGTCCTTCTGAACTATTGCCTTAATTTCCTCCTTAACCAGCAATGCTACCCCACCTCCTTTTCCTTTTATTCTATCTTTCCTGAATGTTGAATACCCCTGGATGTTGAGTTCCCAGCCCTGATCATCCTGGAGCCACGTCTCCGTAATCCCAATCACATCATATTTGTTAACATCTATTTGCACAGTTAATTCATCCACCTTATTGTGGATACTCCTTGCATTCAGACACAAAGCCTTCAGGCTTGTTTTTTTAACACCCTTTGTCCTTTTAGAATTTTGCTGTACAATGGCCCTTTTTGTTCTTTGCCTTGGGTTTCTCTGCCCTCCACTTTTCCTCATCTCCTTTCTGTCTTTTTCTTTTGCCTCCTTTTTGTTTCCCTCTGTCTTCCTGCATTGGTTCCCATCCCCCTGCCATATTAGTTTAAATCCTCCCCAACAGCACTAGCAAACACTCCCCCTAGGACATTGGTTCCGGTCCTGCCTAGGTGCAGACCGTCCGGTTTGTACTGGTCCCACCTCCCCCAGAACCGGTTCCAATGCCCCAGGAATTTGAATCCCTCCCTGCTGCACCACTGCTCAAGCCACGTATTCATCTGCGCTATCCTGCGATTCCTACTCTGACTATCACGTGGCACTGGTAGCAATCCCGAGATTACTACTTTTGAGGTCCTACTTTTTAATTTAGCTCCTAGCTCCTTAAATTCGTTTCGTAGGACCTCATCCCTTTTTTTACCTATGTCGTTGGTACCAATGTGCACCACGACAACTGGCTGATCTCCCTCCCTTTTTAGAATGTCCTGCACCCGCTCCGAGACATCCTTGACCCTTGCACCAGGGAGGCAACATACCATCCTGGAGTCTCGGTTGCGGCCGCAGAAACGCCTATCTATTCCCCTTACAATTGAATCCCCTATCACTATCGCGCTCCCACTCTTTTTCCTGCCCTCCTGTGCAACAGAGCCAGCCACGGTGCCATGAACTTGGCTGCTGCTGCCCTCCCCTGATGAGTCATTCCCCTCAACAGTACCCAAAGCAGTGTATCTGTTTTGCAGGGGGATGACCACAGGGGACTCCTGCACTACCTTCCTTGCACTGCTCTTCCTGTTGGTCTTCCATTCCCTATCTGGCTGTGGATACCTTTCCCTGCGGTACGACCAACTTGCTACACGTGCTACTCACGTCATTCTCAGCATCGTGGATGCTCCAGAGTGAATCCACCCTCAGCTCCAACTCCGCAACACGGACCGTCAGGAGCTTGAGGTGGATACACTTCCTGCACACACAGTCGTCAGGGACACTGGAGTCATCCCTGACTTCCCACATGGTACAGGAGGAGCATAACACCCGACCGAGCTCTCCTGCCATGACTTAACCCTTAGATACACTTAAATTGGCAACAACAATGTTAAAAGTTACTCACTGATATAGAAGAGAAAAAAGAAAAACTACTCACCAATCACCAGCCAATCACTTACCCTCTTGGCTGTGACGTCACCTTTTGATTTCTTTCTACTTCTTTTTTGCCTTCTCTCCCCGCTGCAGCTGCACAGATTTCCCTCCAGGTCCAGCCCCACCCCATGTTCGCACCCCACCCGCCCGTTTTGGTCTATGCAGACCGACACCAAAACGTCGTGCAGAGTGGGACGGCAAGACTTCCTGCCGTGGTGGAGGTGACGGAGTGGAAGCAGAAGCCTGAGGCTCCACTTCCGAGTCTGGAGGAACTGTGTCCTCCATACTCGCTTGCGTGCTCGGGGTCTCGCTGCGAGCAGACACGACACCTTGGGGTGCAGCGCCGTGTCCAGCCAGCAACGCATGCCGTAGGGCATTAGTTGCGGATGTCTGCTGCCGAATAGCCTCCAAGGTCTCCCTTGCAGCCTGTGACTGCTCAGAAGACCAGTTCGAGAAGTTTGTGCAGAACTCACTCCAGGATGCTGGAAACTGGCTCCAGTTCAGAGAATCCCGCTGTGATGTCTGTAAGTGCTGTAAGCTTGTAATGCTTGTAGCGCCATACTGTGGATGTGGACGTATTGTGTACTGCAGCTGCAGAGTTATAATATACAGACAGGCAGCTTCCGGTAGCTTCCGGACCTAGCAGCCTCCATGTTAGGAGCTGTGTGTGTGTGCTCTGTGAAGATATCACAATTGGCGACTGAGGATGGGATTTTTCGGATGTTTAAAGCTTAAATTTTGTTGAAGGATTCAGCCAGCCGACAGAAGTTTGGAAGTTTCTGTCTTTGAAAAAAAAGCTACAAAAGCCGAGGTAAACGACAGCACACGGTGAGAACAGCTGGAGATTAAACATGGCAGGTGTAATCGGATATTTGGGTGAATATAGACACGACCAGGAACGTTTTAAAGCGTATGTGGATCGGCTAGAAATGTATTTCACTGCAAATAACATAATCGAAGTTTCAGACAATGCAGTCCAGAACCGGGCTGTGTTGGAACGGAAGAAAGCGATTTTCTTATCGGAGGCGGGTCCGGCATTGTACGAAACCCTTGTAAATCTGCTTGTGCCTGACGAGCCAAAGGACACAATGCTTAGAGATTTTAATGAAGCTGGAGCAGCACTATAACCCCAAACCGTTAGAAATTGCTGAAAGCTGTCATTTTGGGATTCGTCAGACAGCGAGGTCGATGGGCATGGCCGAACAATATTCCTGAGAATTAAATAATGATTACGGTCGTCAGTCAACCGAGGTAACTTACCTGCAGGTTCAAAGTTAAAGATGGCCATGGCCGAAAGTCTCAGAAACTGGAAATTCTACCAGAGCGTCGAAGTCGTGCTATAGGTGCCTGGGACAACACATTGCTAAAAGTTGTCCATAAGTGAAGGCAGAGTGTTTCTTCTACAGGAAGACTGGGCATCTTGTGAAGGCATGCCGACTGAAGGGTAAGCCAGCTTTTAAATCGAAGAGTCCAGCGTTCAAAGCTATGAGTAGTAATCCAAAGAGACTACATAGCTTGGAAGAACAACAGCAGGACGAGGAGATGTTAGAGTTACACGTCATCAGGAGCACGAGGTTAACGGACAGCGATTCGGAAAGCATTAAAATCCACATAGATGTTGCGGGATTCAAGATACCAATGGAAATTGACACGGATGCCTCCGTGAGTGTAATACCGGAGTCGCTGTACCGCGATAAATTGCGTGTTTTCGACCTGGAGAAATCCAAGAAAGAGCTGCGAGGCTACTCTGGAGAGAAAATTCCTGTAGTAGGCCGTATCACCGTGCCGGTGAAATATAAAGATCAATTTCAGAACTTGCCTCTAATAATAGTGAAAGGAGACAAGACTGCTTTACTAGGAAGAAATTGGTTAAGCTCACTGAAGCTGGATTGGAGTAAGATCTTTTCTGTGGAAGCGAGATTTTCATCAACGGATGAGGTTATCAAGAAGTATCCGAAGGTGTTCTGTGAAACGGGCAGTCCGATCCAAGGCTTCAAGGCGAGTGTCAGGGTACAGAGTAGACAAAGATGGTTTACATCCGACCATGGAAAAATTGAATGGAATTAGAAATGCACCCACTCCCAGGAATGTCACTGGACTTCATTCATTCTTGGGTCTTTTGAACTATTATGGGAAGTTCCTACCAAATTTGGCTACAGTATTACATCCACTGAATGAACTTTTGAAAAAAACAGGTCCATTGGAAGTGGTCAAAAGAATGCGATACAGCATTCAAGGAGTGTAAAAACAAATTGGTAGAGAGCACCATGTTAGTTCACTATGACATATCTAAGGAGATTAAACTAGCATGTGATGCCTCTCCGTATGGAGTTGGGGCAGTAATCTCTCATGTATTAAGTGTCAGTGAGAGAAATTATGCGCAAAGTGAAAGGTAAGCTCTGGCATTAATTTTTGGGGTCAAGAAGTTTCACAAATACTTGTATGGTCATAAGTTTACCATCGTTACAGACCATAAGCCCCTAACCGCAATCCTCCATCCAAAGTCCCCAGTTCCAACATTAGCTGCAGCCCGAATGCAGAGATGGGCTTTGATTTTGTCAGCATATGCATATGATATTGAATACAGACGATCAGCTGATCACAGTAATGCTGATGCTATGTCTAGATTGCCTTCCCCAGCACAGGGTACACCCAATAGGGAAGAAGTGTTTTATTTTTCATGCATTGATGAACTGCCAGTCACAGCTGAAGAGATTGGTAGAGCAACCAAACGTGACCTAAGTGATGTCAAAGGTGTCTGAGTATATTGCAACTGGATGGCCAGACCAGGTAACAGACAAAGATACACATCCATTCTTCATTCGTAGGAATGAATGATCAGTAGATAAAGATTGTATCATGTGGGGTGCAAGAGTGGTTATACCAAATAAATTCAGGTCCAAATTATTAGGAGACCTCTATGACCAGCACCTGGGAAAGTGCTTGACCAAGAGTTTTGCACGCAGTTATTTATGGTGGCCAGGTCTTGATAAAGATATAGAGTACATTGTGAGTCAATGTACGACATGTCAATCAGTAAGCAAGCAACCACCACCAGTACCATTACAACCATGGAAATGGCCTTCCAGGGTGTGGCAAAGGCTACATATTGATTTTGCTGAGTTAACTGGACGACAATTGTTTATTGTAATTGATAGCCATTCAAAGTGGGTTGAGGTGTTTCCAATGTGGAAAATAACAACAAGTAAAACATTGGACATTTTACGAAAATTATTTTCTGCATTTGGCCTCCCTGAAGAAATTATTTCGGATAATGGACCACAATTTCATTCAGAAGAATTTGCACAATTCACGAGCAAAAATGGTGTGAAACATACCAAGGTTCCACCATACCATCCTGCTTCGAATGGTGCAGCAGAGCGCACTGTACAAATTATCAAACGTGCCCTCATAAAACAAATGTTAGATCCAAATCCAAGAAAACGACAGTTGTCATTGGATCACAAATTGGCTAATTTTTTGATTACATATCAAAATACTCCTCATACAACTACTGGTAGAACACCAGCGGAGTTGTTTCTCAAACAACAGCCACGAACCAGATTCTCATTGTTAAAGCCAAATTTGGCACAGTCTGTAGAAGAGACACAAATTAGACAAAAAGAGAATCATGATAAAGGGAGACTAAAAGAGAGAAGAGTGAAATTAAACCAGAAGGTGAGAGTGAAGAACCATCACCATAAATGGTTAAAGTGGTTACCAGGAAGAGTGGTGAAGATATGTGGTCCTCGCACATATTTGGGAAAGATGTTTGCTAATGGACAGGTTAGGTTTGTTCATATTGATCATATTTTACCTACAAACATGGAAGGAGTTGAAGGTGGGAATGATTCAATTATTTCTGACTCATCAGATAGTTTTGATACACCAGTAGCAAATCCTAAATCCAATGTACTGGAAACAAATCCAGGAGAGAATCAGAATGAAAGTCTGAGTCCGAGTCAGGAAAACAAAGAGCCTGAAGTTAGAGTGAGTTCAAATGAAAATCAAGAAAATTCCGTGGAGGAAAACGTTCCTCAGGATGAGCCTCAAATGAGTGTGAAATCAACACCATGTTTGGAAGGTTCTGTTCGAGAGCGAAGGTATCCTCTTCGAAACAGAAAACAAGTGGTAAAGTTAAATTTGTAAATATGTATGAAAATGAAGTTATTTATGATGTTTGTTATGATGGCTTTTTCATTAAGGAGGGAGAAGTGTGATGTCTAAGTGCTGTAAGCTTGTAATGCTTGTAGCTCCATCCTGTGTATTATGTACTGCAGCTGCAGAGTTATAATAAACAGACAGGCAGCTTCCGGTAGCTTCCGGAACTAGCAGCCTCCATGTTAGGAGCTGTGTGTGTGTACGCTCTGTGAAGATATCACACCCGCGAACCCCTGGATAAGGTCGCGACCAATCGCGACCGTCTCCCTGCACAGGGAAATCAAGCTCTCTGTCTGGCCCTCGCCACGCTGACCGGACCTCCGTGGGGTCGGCGTTTGCAATATGATGCGCCTTGGCGTCGCCACCTGCACACCGCTTGGTCCTGGTGCTTCATCCATCTCAACCGAGATGGCCGCAGGTTGTTCCCCCCCCCGGCCCACAAAAAAAACTATCATCAACCTCCTCCTCCTGCTCGTCCTCCACCGTCTCACCGTCCTGTGAGCTGTTAGAAGACGGGTCTGCGAGTGGCACCGAGCAATGCTCAACGGACATTTCACCTTGGAAAGATGAATGAAATTTCTAAAACAACTCATAACAATACATATCAATATATTTCAATATTTCAATATCAATAATTTCAATATAATGCAAAACATTGCAATGCTTTGGAAAACCACAAATGCACAAGGGTTTATCAGCATTAACATGGCCTCATTCGTAGATCAGACTACATCTGAACTAATGAATTATAATTACATAACAAATGCGTAACTACGATATTTCACTTCTGTTATTAGTAATGTTTGACACTTTGCACATTCCGCATTACTCACCAGGCTCAAGGGTGGGCTCGGCCACGCCACGAGTCGTGACCGCATGGCTTTCAGGACCCACCAAGGCCAGCGCAAGCTCCTCATATGGATTGAGAATGTGCACTGCTGCACGGCCGCCATCCGTCCTCCTTTGCTCCGCGCGGTTTATACTTATCTTTTTCTGTAAATGATAATTTAACATTGCATGGCATAAGCTACCTTTCCTGACAATAAACATTGAATACTGATTTAAATGTTCTATTATTATGTAACCTCGTATTGTATAGAAAATATTTTTTAATATTCTAATTACACACAGTAAGTGTACAATACATATATGATTTTAAATATGACTTTTAAATATCTTTTAAATATTACAGTGCAACTTGCTATGGTGGTTGCATGTGAATAATTTTTAATACGATAACATGCAACTTAGTATTAGGGTGAATAAATGTCATTGGTAATGTAATTTTTTTTTCATTTAATGTAGTTTTTAAACTTCACATTATAAATAATTAAAATTGAGGAATTTGCAATTAATAAACATCAAGAAAATAATACTACATAATTTCTAAACATGAGTTTTATATATGTTTTAAATACATAGTAGAATCAAACTTACTCTGGCAGCTGCCAAGAGGCTGTTCCACCTCTTGCGGCACTGGTCAGACGTCCGCACCTCATGGAATGCCGATGTGACCACATCGACAATCTCCTGCCAGATCCATCTGTAAGCACGGGATGGAGGTTTCCCAAGGCCACCCCGTGTCACGTCCTCCCACCTTGTTGATACAACATAGACAAATACCTCGTTAGCCTCTTCACCGAAGGCTTTGGCCCTTCTTTCAATTTCACTTTGATTTTGAATGGACATGGCCATTGCTGAAACGTCTGTAATGATAACTGATAATCTACCGACAAACTCCTCTCTACTCTCTCTCTCCCACTCTCACCGACCCTCCCTTTTCTTCTGAGCATGTGCGATGACCCATGAACTCTCCAAACGTGGCAAAAAAAAATCAATCCAAAAAAAACATGCCACGCATGCGCACAATATCGTTGCTAGGGAAGCTTCTTTTTTGGACTTCCGTTTCACTTCCTCTTTTTTTGGGCGATCGTGAGATCGCTGAGAAATCAGATCGCCCATTTGACATCGCTGGGGTAAGGCCGAGTGGAAAATCGCAAAAGAAAATGGGCCTTATGCCGACGATCAGCAAGGGCGATACATCACAAATCGCTGGAATAAGGCCCATTTTTGGGGGCCTTAGCCACCTAGTGGAAAGTCTAGCCCCCTGGAGACCAGAACTGTGCATAGTACTCTGTCTGGGTCCAAGGTTCGATACACGTTCAACGTAACTTCCCTGCTTTTCAATTCAATTCCTCTAGAAATGAACCCCACTGCTTTGTCTGAGCGGAGAGGGGGGAAATGCACATTTTTAAACAAGAATGTCTGAACTAATTTGTGGCGTTTTATTTTGGCAGGCGCTTATCAACATGGGAGAGATCCTCAAGGCTGCAAACTGTGACTACAATAATGGTACGAGGCTAAAATGTAGTAATTCTCCTTTTGCCGCACGCAGCCAGCAACAGGAAAGCTTTTATCATAAATCAGGATGACCAAAGTGAAGAGGAAATGACTTTTTTTTTTAAAAACGAGGGAATAGGGACGAAATCTACTTTTGGCTGGAATTCGGAGGTTTAATTTAAGACAAAAGCAAAATATTGCAGATGCTAGAAATCTAAAATGAAAACAGAAAATGCTGGAAATACTCAGCGGGTCAGGCAGCATCTATGGAGAGAGAAACAGAGTTAATGTTTCAGGTTGATGACCCTGCGACAGAACTGGAGGGTCATTCAGCTAAAACATTAACTCTCTTTCTCTCCACAGATGCTACCTGTTCCCAGCATTTTCTGTTTCTATTTTAGTTTTAATTTACAAGATGTACTTAACGGAGTGAGGTACTCTGTATGGCAGTGCTGAATTTACTCTACAATTTGGCAGAGACTACTACTTCAACCATACAGCAAAGGCAATGGGCCTCGACAATATCCTGGTTGTCGTGCTGAAGACTTATGCTCCAGAACTAGCCTCGCCTCTAGCCAAGCTGTTCCAGGACAGTTACAACACTGGCATCTAATCGACAATGTGGAAAACTGTCCAGGTTTGTCCTGTCCACAAAAGGCAGGTCAAATCCAATCCGACCAATTACTGTCCCATCAATCTACTCTCAATCATCAGCAAAGTGATGGAAGGTGTCGTCGACAGTGCTATCAAGTGGCAATTGCTTACCAATAATCTGCTCACTGATGCTCAGTTTGGGTTCCGCCAGGAGCACTCTGCTCCAGACCTCATTACAGCCTTGGTCCAAACGTGGACAAAAGAGCTGAATTCCAGAGGTGAGGTGAGAGAGTGACTGCCCTCGACATCAAGGCAGCATGTGACCGAGTGTGGCATCAAGGAGCCCTAGTAAAACTGACATCAATGGGAATCGGGAAAACTCACCACTGGCTGGAGTCATACCTGGCACAAAGGAAGATGGTTGTGGCTGTTGGAGGCCAATCATCACAGCCCCAGGACATCGCTGCAGGAGTTCCTCAGGGCAGTGTCCTAGGCCCAACCATCTTCAGCTGCTTCATCAATGACCTTTCCTCCATCATAAAGTCAGAAGTGGGGATGTTCGCTGAAAATTGCACAGTGTTCAGTGCCATTCGCAACTCCTCAGATAATGGAGCTGTCCATGCCCGTATGTAGCAAGACCTGGACAACATTCAGGCTTGGACTGATAAATGGCAAGTAATATTCGCGCCACACAAGTGCCAGGCAATGACCATCAAATAAGCGCGAGTCTAACCACCTCCCCATGATATTCAATGATACTACAATCGCCGAATCCCCCACCATCAACATCCTGGGGGTCATCATTGACCAGAAACTTAACTGGACCAGCCACATAAATACTGTGTCAACAAGAGCGGGTCAGAGGCTGGGTATCCTGTGGCGAGTGACTCACCTCCTGACTCCCCAAAGCCGTTCCACCATCTACAAGGCACAAGTAAGTGTGTGATGGAATAGGCTCCACTTGCCTCTGAGTGCGGCTCCAACAACACTCAAGAAGCTCAACACCATCCAGGACAAAAGCAGCCCGCTTGATTTGGCAGCCCATCCACCACCTTAAACGTTCACTCCCTCCACCACCGGCGCACCGTGGCTGCAGTGTGTACCATCTACAAGATGCACTGCAGCAACTCGCCAAGGCTTCTTCGGCAGCAGCTCCCAAACCTACGACCTTTAACCACCTAGAAGGACAAGGGCAGCAGGTGCATGGGAACACCACCACCTCCCAGTTCCCCTCCAAGTCACACAACATCCTGACTTGGTAGTATATCGCCATTCCTTCATCGTCGCTGGGTCAAAATCCTGGAACTCCCTCCCTAACAGCACAACAGTAGGAGTACCTTCACCACACGGACTGCAACGGTTCAAGAAGGTGGCTCATCACCTCCTTCTCGAGGGCACTTAGGGATGGGCAATAAATGCTGGCCTTGCCAGCAACACTCACATTCCATGAATGAATATTAAAAAAAATACTTTGACAGTCAGATACAATTTTAAAGAAAAACGCTGTTAAGTTGTTAATGTATTCGCTCTTTCCCATTGCCAGTAGTTTTAGTTTTAAGATTATAAGAACGTAAGAAATAGGAGCAGGAGTAGGCATTTGGCCAATTGAGCCTACTCCGCCATTTAATATGATCATGGCTGATCTGACCTTGGCCTCAGCTCCACTTCCCGCCCGCTCCCCATAACCCTTCACTCCTTTTATCGTTCAAAAATCTGTCTTCCACCTTAAATATATTCAATGACCCAGCCTCCTCAGCTCTCTGGGGCAGAGAATTCCACAGATTCACAACCCTCAGAGAAGAAATACCTCATCTCAGTTTTAAATGGGTGACCCCTTATTCTTAGACTATGCCCCCTAGTTCTAGATTCCCTCACGAGTGGAAACATCCTCTCCGCATCTACCTTGTCGAGCCCCCTCAGTATCTTAGATGTTTCAATAAGATCATCTCTCATTCTTCTAAACTTCAATGAGTATAGGCCCAACCTGCTCAACCTTTCTTCATAAGTCAAACCCCTTCATCTCAGGAATCAACCTTGTGAACCTACACTGAACTGTCTCCAATGCAAGTATATCCCTCCTTAAATACAGAGACCAAATCTGCATGCAGTACTCCAGGTGTGGCCTCACCAATACCCTGTACAGCTCGAGCAGGACTTCCCTACTTTTATACTCCATCCCCCTTGCAGTAAAGGCCAACACTCCATTGGCCTTCCTGATGACTTGCTGTACCTGCATACTAACTTTTTGTGTTTCATGCACAAGGACCCCCAGGTCCCTCTGTACTGCAGTATTTTGTAATTGCTCTCGATTTAAATAATTTGCTATTTTATTTTTCCTGCCAAAGTGGATAGCCTCACACTTTCCCGCATTATACTCCATCTGTCAAATGTTTGACCACTCACTTAACCTGTCTATGTCTCTTTAAAGATTTTTTGTGTCCTCCTCAACCCATCTTTGTATCATCAGCAAATTTGGCTACATTATACACGGTCCCTTCATCCAAGTCATTAATATAGATTGTAAATAGTTGGGGTCCCAGCACCGATCCCTGTGGCACCCCACTAGTCACTGTTTGCCAACCGGAAAATGACCCATTTATCCCGACTCTGTTTTCTGTTAGCTAGTCAATCCTCTATCCATGCTAATATATTATCCCCAATCCCGTGAGCTTTTATCTTGTGTAGTAACCTTTTATGTGGCACCTTATCGAAGGCCTTCTGGAAATCCAAATACACCACATTCACTGGTTCTTCCACTCGCTTATTAAGTTGATCACGTATTAAGTTTAAAAGAAATAACATGCTGCAGGGAACAGTAGCATAGTGGTTATGTTACTGGACCAGTAATCCAGAGGCCTGGAGTTGCGAGTTCAAATCCCACTGCGGCAACTGGGCAATTTAAATTCAGTTAAATAAATCTTGACTAAAAAGCTATTGTCAGTAATGGTGAATTTAAAACTACCGGATTGTTGTAAAAATCCATCTAGTTCACGCATTTTCTTCCTTTAGGAAAGAAATTCTGCCGTCCTTACCCGCTCTGGCCTATATGTGACTCCAGACCCACAGCAATGTAGTTGACTCTTAACTGCCCTCTGAAATGGCCAAGCAAGCCACTCAGTTGTTCAAGGGCAATTGGGGATGGGTAATAAATGCTGGCCTTGCCAGCGACTCCCACATCGCATGAACGAATATTTAACAAAAATTGCAGCAGTGATCACACTACATAAGAAATAGGAGCAGGAATAGGCCATTTGGCCCCTCGCACCTGCTCCGCCATTCAATAAGATCATGGCTGATCTGATCATGGACTCGGCTCCACTTCCCTGCCCGCTCCCCATAACCCTTTACGCCCTTATCGCTTAAAAATCTGTCTATCTCCGCCTAAATATATTCAATGACCCAGCCTCCACAGCTCTCTGGGGCAGAGAATTCCACAGATTTACAACCCTCTGAGAGAAGAAATTTCTCCTCATCTCAGTTTTAAATGGGCGGCCGGTTATTCTAGTTTTAGTTTTCCCTATGAAATATCCTCTCTGCATCCACCTTGTCAAGCCCCCTCATTATCTTGTATGTTTCGATAAGATCACCTCTCATTCTTCTAAACTCCAATGAGTATAGGCTCAACCTATCCTCATAAGTCAACCCCCTCATCTCCGGAATCCACTACAAAAGTGCTTCATCGGCTGTAAAGTGCTTTGATACGTCCTAAGGTTATGAAAGGCGCGATATAAATACAAATCTTTCTTCCTTTTAGTTGTAAAAACAACTGTTCTACTAGCAGACATCGGTGACTTCAACTCTGTTAACGAAGTTTACAAGCAATGTGAGTATAGATCTTGTGTTTGTATATGGACGGAGGGGGGATAAGAATTATTACAATTCAAGAGGGTGAATGTTGAAGCGATATTTTTGCAGTTCTATTTAACTGCAGCTCTGAAAGGCTTTCATGCTCGTAATCAAAAATCTACATCAGTCTGCATTATTTCAATTTGTGTTATATGTATTTGCTCTCCTTGACTGACACATTTTATTTTATTTAGCTATTTACAATATACATTAATGATTTAGACAAAGGAATTGAATGTAATATCTCCAAGTTTGCAGATGACACTAAGCTGGGTGGCAGTGTGAACTGTGAGGAGGACACTAAGAGGGTGCAAGGTGACTTGGACAGGTTAGAGTGGGCAAATGCATGGCAGATGCAGTATAATGTGGATAAATGTGAGGTTATCCACTTTGGTGGCAAAAACAGGAAGGCAGAATTGAAAAGCTGAGAAGTTATGTTAAACTTAGATGGAACCTTACTTAGACTTGGAGTACTGTGCACAATTCTGGTCTCCATATTACAGAAATAATATATAGGCACTGGAGAAGGTGCAAAATAGATTTACTAGAATAATACCAGAACTGAGAGGTTATAACGATCGGGAAAGAATGAACAGGCTGGGGCTCTTTTCTCTAGATACAAGACCGCTGAGGGAGCTCTTTAAAATTATGAAGGGGTATTTGATAGGTTAGACATAGAGAAGATATTTCTGCCTGCGGGGGAGACCATAAACCATCATAGGCAGTCCCTCGGAATCGAGGAAGACTTGCTTCCACTCTTAAAATGAGTTCTTAGGTGGCTGAACAGTCCAATACAAGAGCCTCAGTCCCTGTCACAAGTGGGACAGATAGTCATTGAGGGAAAAGGAGGGTGGGGCAGGTTTACCGTACACTCGTTCCACTGCCTGCGCTTGATTTCTGCATGCTCTCGGCGACGAGACTCGAGGTGCTCAGCGCCCTCCCGGATGCTCTTCCTCCACTTAGGGTGGTCTTTGGTCAGGGACTCCCAGGTGTCAGTGAGGATGTTGCACTTTATCAGGGAGGCTTTGAGGGTGTCCTTGTAATGTTTCCTCTGCCCACCTTTGGTTCGTTTGCCGTGAAGGAGTTCTGAGTAGAGCGCTTGCTTTGGGAGTCGAGTGTCTGGCATGTGGACAGTGTGGCCTGCCCAGCGGAGCTGATCGAGTGTGGTCAGTGCTTCAATGCCATAGATGTGAAATAGTCATTAATAAATCCAATAAGGAATTCAGGGGAAGCTTCTTTACACGCAAAGAATGTGGAACTCGCAAGGAGTGGTTGAGGCGAATAGCATAGATGCATTTAAGAGGAAGCTTGATAAGCACATGAGGGAGAAAGGAATAGAAGGCCTTGCTGGCGGTCAGATGAAGTAGGATGGGAGGAGCTCATGTGGAGCAGAAACACCAGCGCAGACCTGTTGGGCCGAATGGCCTGTTTCTGTGCTGTACATTTCTATGCAAGTAAATTTGTGTTTCTTTCTCAGATTTTAAAACCAACTTTCCAGCCAGAGCTGCCTATCAAGTCGCTGCATTGCCACGGGTACGTTGTTTTGGATGTTTGGTGTGTTGCTGTTGTCCTCCTGGAATGTATTTGCTTCATGGGTTCTTTGATTAAGAATTCATAGCAACACCTTACTATTAAGAACTAGTTGCTTTATTCGCAAAAGGTTTAACAATCACAATACACATTCCCAGTTCATCCACCAGGCTCACACTCAGCTGCCTACTCATGGATCCCCCGAACTCAACTGGCTGGGGTTTTATTGAGTCTTGTGGACATCACATGACTGGCCAAGCCACTCACAACTCAACAACTCAACAAATCTGTACAAGCATACAAACAGGTGCATACATTACACCTCCGAATATTCCGAATTCACTGCAAATTCAATCTCTAGGAACATAAATCAGCATTTCAAATGGAATGTTGGCCTGTATTGCAAGGGGGGTGGAGTATAAAGGCAGGAAAGTCTTGCTACAACTGTACAGGGTGAAACCACACCTGGAGTACTGCGTACAGTTTTGGTCTCCTTATTTAAGGAGGGATATACTTGCATTGGAGGTAGTTCAGTGTAGGTTCACTAGGTTGATTCCTGAGATGAAGGGGTTGACATAAAGAAAGGTTGAGCAGGTTGGGCCTATACTCAGTGGAGTTTAGAAGAATGAGAGGTGATCGTATTGAAACATATGAGCTACTGAGGGGGCTCAACGTGGTAGATGCAGAGAGGATGTTTCTACTCATGAGAGAATCTAGAACTAGGGGGCATAGTTTAAGAATAAGGGGTCCCTCATTTAGAACTGAGATGAGGAGGAATTTCTTCTGAGTGTTGTAAATCTGTGGAATTCTCTGCCCCAGAGAGTTGTGCAGGCTGGGTCATTGAATATATTTAAGGTGGAAATACAGATTTTTGAACAATAACAGAGTGAAGGGTTATGAGGAGCGGGCAGGGAAGTGGAGCTGAGGCCAAGATCAGATCAGCCTTGATCTTATTAAATGGTTAAGCAGCTCGAGGGGCCAAATGGCCTACTCTTGCTCCAATTAATAATGTTCTTGCGTAGATGAGGAAAGACGGGAGGATGCTCAAGTGGAGCACAAACGCCAGCATGGGCTGGCTGGACCGAATGGCCTGTTTCTGTGCTGTTTATCCTATGTAATCCTATATTCTCTAGCGTTTAGAAGAAAGAAAGGTGATCTCATTGAAATATACAAAATTCTTACAGGCTTGACAGGGTAGATGCAGGGAAGATGTTCTCCTGGCTGGAGAGTCTAGAACCAGGGATCACAGTCTCTGAATAAGGACTCGGCCATTTAGGACTGAGATGAGGAGAAATTTCTTCACTCAGAGAGTGGTGAATCTGTGGAATTCTCTACACCAGAGGGCTGTGGAAATTCAGTCACAGAAATCGATAGATTTTTGGATATTAAGAGAATCAAGGGATATGGGGATCGGGCGGGAAAATGGAGTTGAGGTAGAAGATCAGCCGTGATTTTATTGAATGTCAGAGCAAGCTCGAGAGGCCGAATGACCTACACCTGCTCCTAATTCTTATGTTATGTAGACCATTTAAGCCGAATGGCCTGTTTTTTACTCTCTTAACTACCGGTTAGGATCATCAAAAAAAAACTTTAACAGAAGTGCCCCCTTATTAAAGGGGAACAAATAATAAACTCCAGACTATAAATAAAACCAAAGGAACCTTATCACATTAGAGCATGGTGTTATTGTCTTGTCCACGTCGACTACACCCTCTGATGCCCACCCATCACAGAAAGCCACAAGCGTACTGGCGGACACCGCACGCTCCCTCTCCAGGGATGCCCGGGCACAGGACATAGATACGGAAGAGAGGCAGGGTGATCTGTTCCTGTGCTGTAAACATTTATACATCTCTAAAAGTGTTCTGATCCCATCAGAATTTAGTGAGTTATGGGGGGCCGAAACTGTACACCTGCCGATTTCGCTATGTTCTGGCTGTCCCCTTGCATTGGGGCAGCCTAACCTTCAAAATTCAGCACTTTGGGGATTTTTTTTTCGAGTGGGGCGGAAGTGGCCTCATCATGGGGGCGGGGTGGAGTAGCCGCGGCTGTCAGTCACCAACGCCACGCTGATGATGTCATCGTGCTGCCAAGTCACGATGTCTCCTTCAGTTAAAGGGGCGAGCAGTTGCGGACTCTGCAGCCACTTTAGTGACACCCTCCCTGGTGGCCCAGTGTTTATCGGCTGGCCCAACAGCCTGGCACCCAAGAGAGGGGGGGGTGACAGGCTGCCTGTTGGCCGCCCGGACGAACCCGCGGCCATAATTGTCGGCCCGACCTGACAATCAGACGTCAAAATAAAATAATGGCGGCCGCAGCAGTGCGCCCTCCCCTTTAAGGGCAGCCGGGCCACCATGCCACAGAGAGTGTACCGACAATAAAAGCTATCGGGCACGACCGCCCCGAAACTGAGGAAGGGCAATTTCCGAAATGGCGGCCCCACTGCGGAGAGTCGCCGGCCATTCTGCGCCGCCCTGTGGCCACCGCTTTCGGGCGGCCGGAGGCCGTATCAAAAGGGGCAACTTCAGCCTCATGGAGCCCATGCTACTGACCTGTCTGCAGATTGAATATTTAATTCATTGGTATGATGATTTTTTTTTTCTTCATTGCAGGGAGGACGAGTTGAGATTGAAGCTGTGGCTGTATTGGGGCCTATTGTGGATGGACCCATGGACCAGAAATTATAAGTTGGAGACTAATACTGTGGGGCTCAAGTATGAGCAACAAGGCAGTCACTGCACTGTGATTTAATATTTGTCTTGTATTCTTTGTACGGATCAATCATTTAAAAAAAAAAGGCAAGATTTCAAAGTTTACGTTATGATTGTTTTTGATTTTATTTTTAACTTCTGATTGTCTTTAACAAGAACTCTAATTTTCCATTAACTAGTGATATATTATATCCTGTGATCAAAGTTTTACTGAATATACCTGCTCTGAACTAGTCCAGCTGGCCTTACATGGTTATTGATGTCTTGGTTCTATTCTTCTGTCTCTCAAAATCTGTGCAACATTTTAGTTCAGTTCCGAGGGAAATACTGGAATGTCCTTCGAAGGAGATGTTAAACCTGGATTGTGGGGATTATCCTATGAAGAGAGATTGAGTAGGCTAGGCCTATATTCTCTAGCGTTTAGAAGAATGAGGTGATCTCATTGAAACATTCAAAATTTTGACAGGGTAGATGCAGGGAGGATGTTTCCCCCTGGCTGGGGAGTCTAGGGATCACAGTCTCAGAATAAAGTGTCGGCCATTTAGGACTGAGATGAGGAGAAACTTTTTCACTCAGGGTAGTGAATCACTGGAATTCTCTGCTCCAGCCCACACTGCGATATGTGTGCGCACTAGGTCCGTGCAGCAGAGCTGGTCTCCAGTTGTCTTGGGTAATCCTTGCCACTGGACCAAGACCTAGCTCTGTCAAGCCCGTGTGTTGGCTGGTGTGCAATGGCCACCCCACGTTAAAAAAATCCACGCACAGGCCTCTTCCACCCTTCAGGATGTAGTTCGGGTCCTTCATTGAAACACCTGTGAGTTCATCCTTTTTTTGGCGTGGAAGCAAGTCATCCTCGTTTCGAGGGACCGCCTATGATGATGATGACTATCCTAGAGAGCTGTGGACGCTCAGCCGTTGAGCATATTCAACATAGAACATAGGTGCGGGAGCAGGCCATTCGGCCCTTCAAGCCTGCAGCACCATTCAATATGATCATGGCTGATCATGCAACTTCAGTACCCCATTCCTGCCTTCTCTCCATACTGCTTGATCCCTTTAGCCATGAGAGCCACATCTAACTCCCTTTTGAATATATCTAACGAATATATCAACAACTTTCCGAGGTAGAGAATTCCACAGGTTCACAATTCTCTGAGTGAAGAAGTTTCTCCTCATCTCGGTCCTAAATGGCTTATCCCTTATCCTTAGACTGTGACCCCTGGTTCTGGACTTCCCGAACATCGGGAACATTCTTCCTGCATCTAACCTGTCCAATCCTGTCAGAATTTTATATGTTTCTATGAGATCCCCTCTCATTCTTCTAAATTCCAGTGAATATAAGTCTAGTCGATCCAGTCTTTCTTCATATATCAGTCCTGCCATCTCGGAAATCAGTCTGGTGAATCTTCGCTGTCCTTCCTCAGATTAGGAGACCAAAACTGTACACAATATTCAAGGTGTGGCCTCACCAAGGCCCTGTACAACTGCAGTAAGACCTCCCTGCTCCTATACTCAAATCCTCGCTATGAAGGCCAACATACCATTTTGCTTCTTCACCACCTGCTGTACCTGCATGCCAACTTTCAATGACTGATGAACCATGACACCCAGGTCTCGTTGTACCTCCCTTTTCTTAATCTGTCACCATTCAGATAATATTCTGCCTTCCTGTTTTTGCCACCAAAGTGGATAACCTCACATTTATCCACATTATACTGCATCTGCCATGCATTCACCCACTCACCTAACCTGTCCAAGTCACCCTGCAGCCTCTTAGCGTCCCTCTCACTGCCACCCAGCTTAGTATCATCTGCAAACTTGGAGATATTACATTCAATTCCTTCGTCTAAATCATTAATGTACATTCAAGACTGAGATCGATCGATTTTTTGGACATTAAGGGAATCGAGGGATATGGGGATGGTGCAGAAGGTAGAGTTGAAGTAGATCACCCATGATCTTATTGAATGGCGGAGCAGGCTGGAGGTGCCGAATTCTTATGCAAACCAAGGCTCTGTCTGCCTATACAGGTGGAGGTAAAGTTCCCTTTTGGCACTATTTGAAGAAGACCACTAGTCTTCCAATATTCCTCCCTTGGCCATCCACCAAAAACAGAAAAAGTGGACAATTCATTTGATGATGCTTGTGTGCAAATTGACTTCATTTGGGAAAAATAGTTCTTTGGCTATAAAGTCTGAGGTGGTAACCAGGCACATTTGGCTAAATCTAAGGGTCACGTCACTGCCATGGCTGCACAGGTATCAATTGTGATACCTTGAGAGTTCCACACATTTAAATATTATGCCTTTTCTGGACCAGTTGGATGCTGAACAAGGAGTAACGTTGGCCTAGATTAGGATATCTGCCCCTGCAGCAGATTGAAAGCACTGTTGTTTAAGGGAATTGACTGGTCCAACAATTGAGCTAGCCAACTTCAAAGAAGTAGGGGGAGACTTGGCTGTAAGAAGTCTAAACAACCAGGACAGGTGGGGGGGGGGAAGGGGGGTGGGGGGCGGGGGTGGGGAAGGACTGCTCCTTTGACAGAGAATGATCTGCAGGGATTGCAGGATAAGTGGATAATCTTGTATGGATCTGGGGGGTACCTATCTTGAGAGTCTTTGGCAAAATTTGCACGGGAGGAGGTCAGTGAGCAGGTAAATGCAGTGCACCTGGTGAGAGGCATAGCCACTGAGATATGAACAAAATGTTCCATCCTCACCAGGTTTGTCAAATAAAGTGTTTCCCGCATTTAGCTGCATCAAGTTAAATGGCGGAGCATAGCTTGCAACCAGCAAGCTTGCCTCAAACTGCTACACCTTGGCATTACATACATGTTCCCCGTGTGGGGAACCTGGACTTAAACCATCACAAGGTATCCCATGTTTAATCTTCCAAGGAAAATCTGTAGTGCCGCAGCTCACTTAGAAACATAGAAATTTACAGCGCAGAAGGAGGCCATTTCGACCCATTGTGTCCGCGTCGGCCGACAAAGAGCCGCACAGCCCTTGGTCAGCAGCCCTGAAGGTTACATATAAACTTATGAACAATGGCGGAAAGGTAAAGAGCACCCAGCCCAACTAGTCCGCCCCACACAACTGCAGCACCCCTTGCACTGAAACATTCTACACTCCACCCCAACTGGAGCCATGTGTTCTCCTGGGAGAGGCAAAAACCAGATTAAAAACCCAGGCCAATTAGGGAAAAAAAATCTGGGAAAATTCCTCTCCGACCCATCCAGCTGATCGAAACTATTCCAGGAGATCACCCTGGCCGTATTCCATTCCCTGCAGTACTTCTCTGTCGCATCTGCACCAGCCAGCAAGAGGCTATCCAATCTTATCCCAATTACCAGCTCTAGGTCTGTAACCCTGCAGGTTACGGCACTTTAAGTGCCCATCCAAGCACCTTTTAAATGTGGTGAGGGTTTCTGCATCCACAACCCTTCCAGATGTCTGCTAATATATCCACCAATAGCAACAGCGTGGTCTCTCGCATTTTTGAGAGGCAGGATCACAACATGCAACAGTGACTACACACCAAAAGTACTTTCGATGGCTGTAAAGCGCTTTGAGACGTCCGGTGGCCGTGAAAGGAGCTATATAAATGCAAGTCTTTTTCTTTATGCATAAGTATCTTGGGGCGCTTCAATTTGTTGCACTTCACCAGGCTGTTTATGATTGCAGGAAATGGAAGCCCATTACACCAGACTGATGTGAGCATAGAATGTACGGCACAGAAACAGGCTTTTTGACCCAATGGTCTATGCTGGTCTTTATGCTCCACACAAACCTCCTCCCACTCCTCTTCATCTTGTCCTATCAACATGTTCTTCTATTCCTTTATCCCCAATGGGGGTGAAATTGCATGGCGATAACTTTCGCGGTAGCACGGAAGTATCTCCGGGCGCTACGCAAGAGACTCCGACGCGAATTTCCGGTTTAGCACTTCAAGAAGGAAGTGGAGCGCTCAATCAAGTGTTACCACTTTCCTTGGAGCGCTAAAGCCAGCAGGAGGGGCGGTAGCGGTGCAGCGCTGCCTAATGGCGAGGGCAGCGTGGCCGGGAACAGAGGCTCCTCCCCTCCCTTAAAGGGAAGGGCCATCGCTGCAGGCTTTGCATGGAAACGATGTCCCTCGTCGCCAACTGCAGCCGCGATCCACGACGATCAGCCCCGAGCACTCTCACAGAATGCAGGGCTGATCAATCGCTGCACATCAAGATTTTCAAAACACAACCTAAGTGATAAAAAAAAACAATTTTTATGGACACAAGCGGCCTCACTTTTAATTACTGCTCCCCAAACGGCTGGCCTTCGGCCAGTGGGGTTATGTGGGGATCAGTGCTAGGTTCCTTGCTTTTTGTGGTATATATCAATGATTTAGACATGAAATTAGGGGGTATGATTAAGAAGTTTGCAGATGTTACAGAAGTAGGCTGTGTGATTGATAATGAAGAAGAAAGCTGCAGACTGCAGGAGGATATCAATGAACTGGTCAGGTGGGCAGAACAGTGGCAAATGGTATTCAATCCAGATAAGTGTGAGATAATGCACTTGGGGAAGGCCAACAAGGCAAGGGAATACACATTAAATGGTACAACACTGAGAAGTGTAGAGGAACAAAGGGACCTTCGATTGCAGGTGCACAGATCCCTGAAGGTAGCAGGCCAGGTAGATAAGGTGGTTAAGAAGGCATTTGGAATACTTGCCTTTATTAGTCGAAGCATAAAATACAAGAGCAGGGAGGTTATGCTTGAACTGTATAAAACATTAGTTAGGCCACAGCTAGAGTACTGCATGCAGTTCTGGTCACCTCATTACAGGAAAGATGTGATTGCACTGGAGAGGGTGCAGAGGAGATTTACGAGGATGTTGCCTGGTCTGGAAAATTTTAGCGAGGAGGAAAGATTGAATAAGCTGGGTTTGTTTTCATTGGAACAGAGGAGGCTGAGGGGTGACCTTATTGAGCTGTATAAAATTATGAGGGGCCTAGATAGTGGATAGGAAGGACCCATTTCCCTTATCAGAGGGGTCAACAACCAGGGGACATCAATTTAAAGGAATTTGTAAGAGGTTTAAAGGAGATATGAGGGGAAATTTCTTCACACAAAGGGTGGGGGGGGGGATCTGGAACTCTCTGCCTGAAAGGATGGTAGAGGCAGAAACACAACATTTAAGGGGTGCTTGGATGTGTACTTGAAGTGCTGTAACCTTGCAGGGCTATGAGCCAAGAGCTGGAATGTGGGATTAGGCTGGATAGCTCTTGGTCGGCCAGTGCGGACACTATGGGCCGAAATGCCGTAAATTTCTATGATTCTATGAAGACATTCCTTCAAACCTGCTTCCTTGACCAAGCCTTTGGTCACCTGTCCTAATAACACATAGTAGTGGAGTTCAGTGGCTCAGGTCACATTTTGTCTGATAACGCTCCTGTGAAGCGCCTTGAGACGTTTTACTACGTTAATCTATATCAATGTTTGGATGAGGGGACCAAATGTAATATATCCAAGTTTGCTGATGATACAAAGCTAGGTGGGAATATAAGTTGTGAGGAGGATGCAATGAGGCTTCAAGGGGATATAGACAGGCTACGTGAATGGGCAATAACGTGGTAAATGCAATATAATGTGGAGAAATGTTAGTCAGGCCGCACTTAGAATACTGAGTCCAGTTTTGGTTTCCTCAGTGGGTGATATTGAGGCTCTAGAAAGGGCAGAAGAGGGCCAGTAGATAATTCCAAGTCTAAAGCATCTTCATTATTAAAATAGGCTAAAAGAGTTGGGACTCTATACCTTAGACCAGTGTAGACTTAAAGGGGATCTGATTGAGGTTAAGAACAGAAGAAATAGGAGCAGGAGTAGGCCATACGGCCCCTCGAGCCTGCTCTGCCATTCAATAAGATCATGGCTGATCTGATCATGGACTCGGCTCCACTTCCCCGTCCGCTCCCCATAATCCCTTATCCCCTTATCGTTTAAGAAACTGTCTATTTCTGTCTTAAATTTATTCAATGTCCCAGCTTCCACAGCTCTCTGAGGCAGCGAATTCCACAGATTTACATCCCTCTGAGAGAAGAAATTTCTCCTCATCTCTGTTTTAAATGGGCGGCCCCTTATTCTAAGATCGTGCCCTCTAGTTTGAGTTTCCCCCATCAGTGGAAACATCCTCTCTGCATCCACCTTGTCAAGCCCCCCTCATAATCTTATACGTTTCGATAAGATTATTGTGTTCCTAACACAGATGAGGCTGCACACAGGGAGGTTAAAGTAACAGTGACCTCAGTCTTTAATAAGACACTCCAGAGTGAGGAACAGGCCTTAGAGGCCGGCTTATATACAGTGCTCCCAAGATATGCTGGGATTGCTTGGGACTTCAGGGGATGAGCTCCCTGGTGGTGGAACATGGGAGTGCATGCTTTACAGATACACAACAAAGATCACACCTCATTCTTCTGAATTCCAATGAGTAGAGGCCCAACGTACTCAACCTTTCCTCATAAGTCAATCCCCTCATCCCCGGAATCAACCTAATGAACTTCTCTGAACTGTCTCCAAAGCAAATATATCCTTTTATAAATATGGAAACCAAAACTGCATGCAGTATTCCAGATGTGGCCTCACCAATACCTTATATAGCTGTAGCAAGACTTTCCTGCTTTTATACTCCATCTCCTTTGCAATAAAGGCCAAGATACCATTGGCCTTCCTGATCACTTGCTGTACCTGCATACTATCCTTTTGTGTTTCATACACAAGTACCCACAGGTCCCGCTGTACGGCAGCACTTTGCAATCTTTATCCATTTAAATAATAACTTGCTCTTTGATTTTTTCTGCCAAAGTGCATGACCTCACACTTTCCGACATTATACTCCATCTGCCACATTTTTGCCCACTCACTTAGCCTGTCTATGTCCTTTTGCAGATTTTCTGTGTCCTCCTCACATTGCTTATCCTCCCATCTTTGTATCGTCAGCAAACTTGGCTGCATTACACTTAGTCCCTTCTTCCAAGTCGTTAATATAGATTGTAAATAGTTGGGGTCCCAGCCTGTGGCACCCCACTAATTACTGGATAAGATAATGAAGGGAATAGGCAGTGTTCCAGCCAACAGTTTATTTCAATTAAATAGGTTAGGCAGGACCAGGGGTCACAAATTTAAGCTGTATAAGGCTAGACGTAGGTTAGATGTCAGGAGGTGGTCCTTTTCCCAGACCTCTGGAACAAGCGGCCGTTTCATGTGGTGGATGTGGTGTCCTTGTACACAAATCACTGAAAGTTAACATGCAGGTACAGCAAGCAATTAAGAAAGCAAATAGTATATTGGCCTTTATTACAAGAGGGTTTGAGTATAAGAATATGGACGTCTTACTGCAGTTATATAGGGCCCTGGTGAGACCACACCTGGAGTATTGCGTACAGTTTTGGTCTCCTTACCTAAGGAAGGATATACTTGCCATAGAATGCAATGCAATGAAGGTTCACCAGACTGATTCCTGGGATGGGGGATTGTCCTATGAGGAGAGATTGAGTAGATTATATTCTCGAGAGTTTAGAAGAATGAGAGGTGATCTCATTGAAACATACAAAATTCTTACAAGGCTTGACCGGGTAGATGCAGGGAGGATGATTCCTCTGGCTGGGGAGTCGAGAACCAGGGGTCACAGTCCAAGGATAAGGGGTCATAGAAACAGAGAAAATAGGTGCAGGAGTAGGCCATTCGGCCCTTCGAGCCTGCACCACCATTCAATGAGTTCATGGCTGAACATGCAACTTCAGTACCCCATTCCTGCTTTCTCGCCATACCTCTTGATCCCCATAGTAGTAAGGACTACATCTAACTCCTTTTTGAATATATTTAGTGAATTGGCCTCAACAACTTTCTGTGGTAGAGAATTTCACAGGTTCACCACTCTCTGGATGAAGAAGTTTCTCCTTATCTCGGTCCTAAATGGCTTACCCCTTATCCTCAGACTGTGAACCCTGGTTCTGGACTTCCCCAACATTGGAAACATTCTTCCTGCATCTAACCTGTCTAAACCCGTCAGAATTTTAAATGTTTCTATGAGATCCCCTCTCATTCTTCTGAACTCCAGTGAATACAAGCCCAGTTGATCCAGTCTTTCTTAATATGTCAGTCCCACTGTCCCGGGAATCAGTCTGGTGAACCTTCGCTGCACTCCCTCAATAGCAAGAATGTCCTTACTCAAGTTAGGAGACCAAAACTGTACACAATACTCCAGGTGTGGCCTCACCAAGGCCCTGTACAACTGTAGTAACACCTCCCTGCCCCTGTACTCAAATCCCCTCGCTATGAAGGCCAACATGCCATTTGCTTTCATAACCGCCTGCTGTACCTGCATGCCAACCTTCAATGACTGATGTACCATGACACCCATGTCTTGTTGCACCTCCCCTTTTCCTAATCTGTCACCATTCAGATAATAGTCTGTCTCTCTGTTTTTACCACCAAAGTGGATAACCTCACATTTATGCACATTATACTTCATCTGCCATGCATTTGCCCACTCACCTAACCTATCCAAGTTACTCTGCAGCCTCATAGCATCCTCCTTGCAGCTCACACTGCCACCCAACTTAGTGTCAACCGCAAATTTGGAGATACTACATTTAATCCCCTCGTCTAAATCATTAAAGTACAGTGTAAACAGCTGAGGCCCCAGCACAGAACCTTGCGGTACCCCACTAGTCACTGCCTGCCATTCTGAAAAGTACCCATTTATTCCTACTCTTTGCTTCCTGTCTGACAACCAGTTCTCAATCCACGTCAGCACACTACTCCCAATCCCATGTGCTTTAACTTTGCACATTAATCTCTTGTGTGGGACCTTGTCGAAAGCCTTCTGAAATTCCAAATACACCACATCAACTGGTTCTCCCTTGTCCACTCTACTGGAAACATCGTCAAAAAATTCCAGAAGATTTGTCAAGCACGATTTCCCTTTCACAAATCTATGCTGACTTGGACCTATCATGCCACCTCTTTCAAAATGCGCTGCTATGACATCCTTAATAATTGATTCCATCATTTTACCCACTACCGATGTCAGGCTGACCGGTCTATAATTCCCTGTTTTCTCTCTCCCTCCTTTTTATAAAAAGTGGGGTTACATTGGCTACCCTCCACTCCATAGAAACTGATCCAGAGTCTATGGAATGTTGGAAAATGACTGTCAATGCATCCGCTATTTCCAAGGCTACCTCCTTAAGTACTCTGGGATGCAGTCCATCAGGCCCTGGGGATTTATCAGCCTTCAATCCCATCAATTTCCCCAACACAATTTCCCAACTAATAAGGACTTCCCTCATTTCCTCCTTCTTACTAGATCCTCTGACCCCTTTTATATCCGGAAGGTTGTTTGGTTCGGTATTTACTAAGGAGGACACAAAGTACTTGTTCAATTGGTCTGCCATTTCTTTGTTCCCCGTTATGACTTGCCCTGATTCTGACTGCAGGGGACCTACGTTTGTCTTTACTAACCTTTTTCTCTTTACATATCTATAGAAGCTTTTGCAGTCCATTTTAATGTTCCTTGCGAGCTTCCTCTCATACTCTATTTTCCCTGCCCTAATCAAACCCTTTGTCCTCCTCTGCTGAGTTATAAATTTCTCCCAGTCCCCGGGTTCGCTGCTATTTCTGGCAAATTTGTATGCCACTTCCTTGGCTTTAATACTATCCCTGATTTCCCTTGATAGCCACGGTTGAGCCACCTTCCCTTTTTTATTTTTACGTCAGACAGGGATGTACAATTGTTGTAGTTCATCCATGCGGTCTCTAAGGGGCCAAGTTTCGGCCTGAGTTGCTCCTGTTTTTTTGGAGCAATTGGTTTAGAATGGAGTATCTTAGAAATTGCAATTCTCGGCATTTAGTTTGCTCCAGTTCTAGTCAGTTAGAACAGTTTCAGTTTGGAATAGATTTTTTTTTTCAAAAGCGGGGGTGTCCGGCCACTTAAACCCGTTTTGAAAGTTTAGGCAGTGAAAACTTACTCCAAACTAACTTAGAATGGAGCAAGTGTAGATTTTTGTACGCTCAGAAAAACCTTGTCTACACTTAGAAAATCAGGCATAGGTTACAAATCAGGCGTAGGGAATGGTGGGGTGGGGGGGTTTAAAGGGAAGTTTACAAACATTAAACACTTCAGTTTTACAAATAAAGAGCCATCATCAATAATAAATGATAAATACATCAATAAATCAACCAATAAATCAATCCAAAAAATTTATTAAAAATTTTTTTTTAAATCAATAAATAAAATATTTTCTACTTACCGACTGCAGTACCGGGAGTCCTCAAACAGCGTGCTGGGACGGCCCCCCCAGTGTGTCTCTGTCAGTGTCTCTATCTCTCGGTCTGTCTGTGTGTGTGTGTCTCTCACTCTCTGTCTGTCAGTGTCTGTGTTTCTGACAGCGAGGGGAGGGGGAAGGGGGAGATGGAGGTGGAGGGGGAGGAGGGGGGAGGAGAGAGAAGGGGGGGTGAAGGGGAGGAGAGAGAAGGAGGGGGAGGAGGGAGAAGGGGGTTGAGGGGGAGGAGGGAGAAGGAGGGGTGGGGGGGAGAAGGGAGAAGGGTGGGGGGGAGAAGGGAGAAGGGGGGAGGGTGAGGAGGGAGAAGGAGGGTGGGGGAGATGAAGGAGGAGGGAGGTGGTGGGGGGGTGGAAGGAGGAGGGAGGTGGTGGGGTGGAAGGAGGAGGGAGGTGGTGGGGGGGAGGGAGGAGGAGGAGGAGGAGAAGAAGAAGAAGAGGGAGGGAGGGAAGGGGGGAAGAGAGGGGGAAGGGGAGGGAGGGAGAGAAGAGGGAGAAGGGGGAAGGGGAGGGAGGGAGAGAAGAGGGAGAGGGAGGGAGGGGAGAGGGAGGAAGGAAGGAGGGGAGAGGGAGGAAGGAAGTAGGGAGGAGAGGGGGAGGGAGGAAGGAGGGAGGGGAGGAGAGGAAGGAGGGAGGAGAGGAGAGGAGAGGAAGGAGAGGGGAGGGAGGGAGAGAAGGTGGCTGAACGGCCGGGCCCGAGACTTCGGGCTGGATTTACAGGTAGGTGGCCTCGGGTCGGGGGGGGAGAGCAGAGGTCGGGTCGCCGGGGGGGGCGGGGGGAGGGGAGCGGAGGTCGGTTCGCCGGTGGGGTGTGGGGGGCTGGGGAGCGGAGGTCGGGTTGCCTGGGGGGGGGGGAGCGGAGGTCGGGTCCGGTCCAGGGAGCGGGAGTCAAGTCGGGTCCGGTCGGGTGGGAGGTGAGCCTTATGCACGCAGCCCCAGTGAGGCCATTCGGAAAGGGCTAGGGGCTGCGTGCGGGCCCCTCCCACAGTTTTGGGCGCCTGGAGCTACTGCACATGCGTGCCCACTGTAGCGCGCATGTGCTGCAGAGGTCCCGGCACTGTTTTCAGCGCAGGGACCTGGCTCCACCCCCCACAGCTCATGCTGCGCCGTGCCCAGCTCCAGAGGACCTGCAGGGTTCCGGAGAATAGGTGAGTTTTTTTTAGGCGTACTTTGTGGCGTGAAAAACGGGCATCCAGGTCAGGGCTGCGCCGTTTTAGGCGCGGCCCGAAATTTGGGCCCTAAATGTCTGCCATTGCCCATCCGCTGTCAACCCCTTAAGTATCATTCGCCAATCTCTCCTAGCCAATTCACGCCTCATACCTTCAAAGTTACCCTTCTTTAAGTTCTGGACCATTGTCTCTGAATTAATTGTTTCCTTCTCCATCCTAATGTAGAATTCCACCATATTATGGTCACTCTTCCCCAAGGGGCCTCGCACAACGGGATTGCTAATTAATCCTCTCTCATTACACAACACCCAGTCTAAGATGGCCTCCCCCCCCTAGTTGGTTCCTCGACATATTGGTCTAGAAAACCATCCCTTATGCACTCCAGGAAATCCTCCTCCACCGTATTGTTTCCAGTTTGGTTAGCCCAATCTATATGCATATTAAAGTCACCCATGATAACTGCTGCACCTTTATTGCATGCATCCCTAATTTCCTGTTTGATGCCCTCCCCAATATCACTACTACTGTTTGGAGGTCTGTACACAACTCCCACTAGCGTTTTCTGCCCTTTGGTATTCCGTAGCTCCACCCATACCAATTCCACATCATCCAAGCTAATGTCTTTCCTTACAATTGCATTTGTCAGCCATTTAGGACTGAGATGAGAAATTTCTTCACTCAGAGGGTGATGAAACTTTGGAATTCTCTACCCGAGGGCTGTGGAGGCTCATTATATTGGAGGCTGAGGTTTTGGCTATTAAGGGAATCAAGGGAAATGGGGATAATGCAGGAAAGTGGAGTTGAGGTAGAAGATCAGCCATGATATTGAATGGCGGAGCAGGCTTGTGGGGCTGAATAGCCTACTCCTGCTCCTATTTATTTTGTTCTTATGTTAAAGATGCTATATAAATGCCAGTAGTTAGTTGGAGTGCTGCAATTGGTCTTGGTGTCCCTGATCTAGGATGGGTCAAGTTGCCCAAGATTCTTGTTCCTGATCACTATCCAGCAGCACCTGTCATTGGTTGAGTATAGGATTTGGCTCAGCGCTGATGTCCATGTGGACACATAGCCTAGCAACACTTCACTGTTGAGTGTTAATCCACGAAGCAGAGGAAGTGACAGCGTCAGCTGTGGCTCAGTGGGCAGCACTCTCGCCTCTGAGTCAGAAGGTTATGGGTTCAAGTCCCACTCTCGGATCTTGAGCACAAAAATCCAGGCTGACACTCCAGTACCAGTACTGAGGGAGTGCTGCACTGTCAGAGGTGCCGTCTTTCAGATGAGACGTTAAACCGAGGTCCCATCTGCTCTCTCAGGCAGACATAAAAGATCCCATGGTCACTATTTCGAAGAAGAGCAGGGGAGTTACCCTGGTGTCCTGGGCCAATATTTATCCCTCAATCAACATAACAAAAACAGATTATCTGGTCATTATCACATTGCTGTTTGTGGGAGCTTGCTGTGCGCAAATTGGCTGCCGCGTTTCCCACATTACAACAGTGACTACACTTCAAAAGTACTTCATTGGCTGTAAAGCCCTTTAAGATGTCCGGTGGTCATGAAAGGCGCCACAGAAATGCAAGTGTTTTTCTTTTTACTATTCAGCTCTCCAAAACTAAAATACCTGTTCCGCAATTTGGCTTCTTTCCGGTCCGTGCAGTAGCTGCAAACATCCAAGTTTTCCTTTGGCATGTTGAAACATGTTCTTGTTACTCATTGATTTATTATAAAGGACGTCAGTGGGCCGACTCAGTCCTGTTAATGGATCAGGTGTGAAACGAAAATACAAAAATAAGATAACAGGAAGCGTCTTCTTAAACTCGAGCTTGGGCCCATAACAGTATGAGGGAGCTCTGCACTGTACCTGGCATCCTGGCATACCGTGCAAGACTTGTGGGTACTTAATACTTTCATTAAGTACAAATTTCTCATAAAAGGAGCGGCGAGCGGCTTCGGGAGCAGCGTGGAGGCCCCGACTTGCGTGAGAACACCAGCGGCAGGTCGGGGGCCATAAAAGGAGCGGCGAGAGGCGACCCCGAGAGCAGCGTGGAGGTGTACCACTCCAGGGAGCAGCGCGAGCTGGGGCAGGAGGGCGACGGCAGCGAAGAGTGACATCATCAAGGTCCAGGCCGGTGATTGGAGCGCGGGCAGGTACAGCAGGAGCGGCGAGGCCGGGGCGAAGGAGCGGCGAGAGATTGTAGAGGGACGTGACCGAGACCCAGGAGAGGTCTGCAGTCATCTTGGTTAATCCTTACCACTGGACCAAGACCTAGCTCGGTCAAGCCCGTGTGGTGGCTGGTGTGCAACGGTCATTCCACGTTAAAAAAAATCCACGCACAGGCATCTTGCCCCGCGCCCCCCCCCCCCCCCCCCCCGGCTTCAACATGTAGTTCGGGATCTGGAATGTTAGGTCCTTCATTGAAACACCTGTGAACTCATTCCTTTTTGGCGTGGAAGCAAGTTATCCTCGCTTCGAGGGACTGCCCATGATGATGATTTAAGTGCAAATATAGTTCTTTTATCACTGTAGCTATTTGCACTGCACTTTTTTTGACACATGCGTCGGTCAAGCCCCACTCCTCAGGCCTCATCAGACAAGCTCCGCCTCCTCCCATGCCGTGTCTGTCAAGCTCCGCCCACTCCAAATCATTCCCTCTGCGTGGTGTCGAGAAGCAGGACCTGAGGCCCGAGAATCCGTTGATGCTCCGACAGCGAGCGAGAGAGAGAGGCTGGGGGGGAGCAAGAGAGAGAGAGAGAGGCTGGGGGGGGAACGAGAGAGGCTGGGAGGGGGAGCGAGAGAGAGAGGCTGGTGGGGGGAGCGAGCAAGAGAGAGAGGCTGGGGGGGAGCAAGAGAGAGAGAGAGGCTGGGGGGGAACGAGAGAGGCTGGGAGGGGGAGCGAGAGAGAGAGGGTGGGGGAGGGGAGCGAGAGAGAGAGGTTGTCGAGGTGGGGGAGCGAGAGAGAGAGGCTGGTGGGGGGAGCGAGCAAGAGAGAGGCTGTTGGCGGGGGGGGAGCGAGAGAGAGAGAGGCTGGGGGGGGAGCGAGAGACAGAGGCTGCCGTGGGGGGGAGCGAGAGAGAGAGAGGTTGTTGGCGGGGGGGGGGGGGAGCGAGAGAGAGAGAGAGGCTGGGGGGGGAGCGAGAGAGAGAGGCTGTTGGCGGGGGGGGGGAGCGAGAGAGAGAGAGGCTGTTGGCGGGGGGGGGGAGCGAGAGAGAGAGAGGCTGTTGGCGGGGGGGGGAGCGAGAGAGAGAGAGAGGCTGGGGGGGAGCGAGAGAGAGAGAGGCTGTTGGCGGGGGGGGGGAGCGAGAGAGAGAGAGGCTGGGGGGGAGCGAGAGAGAGAGGCTGTTGGCGGGGGGGGGGAGCGAGAGAGAGAGGCTGGGGGGGGAGCGAGAGAGAGAGAGAGGCTGGGGGGGGGGAGCGAAGAGAGAGAGGCTGTTGGCGGGGGGGGGGGAGCGAGAGAGAGAGAGGCTGTTGGCGGGGGGGAGCGAGAGAGAGAGGCTGGGGGGGGGAGCGAGAGAGAGAGAGGCTGAGGCTGGGGGGGGGAGCGAGAGAGAGAGAGGCTGTTGGCGGGGGGGGGGGAGCGAGAGAGAGGCTGGGGGGGGAGCGAGAGAGAGGCTGGGGGGGGAGCGAGAGAGAGAGAGGCTGTTGGCGGGGGGGGGAGCGAGAGAGAGGCTGGGGGGGGAGCGAGAGAGAGAGGCTGGGGGGGGAGCGAGAGAGAGAGAGGCTGGGGGGGGGAGCGAGAGAGAGAGAGGCTGGGGGGGGAGCGAGAGAGAGAGAGGCTGGGGGGGGAGCGAGAGAGAGAGAGGCTGGGGGGGGAGCGAGAGAGAGAGAGGCTGGGGGGGAGCGAGAGAGAGAGAGGCTGGGGGGGGAGCGAGAGAGAGAGAGGCTGGGGGGGGAGCGAGAGAGAGAGAGGCTGGGGGGGGAGCGAGAGAGAGAGAGGCTGGGGGGGGAGCGAGAGAGAGAGAGGCTGGGGGGGGAGCGAGAGAGAGAGAGGCTGGGGGGGGAGCGAGAGAGAGAGAGGCTGGGGGGGAGCGAGAGAGAGAGAGGCTGGGGGGGGAGCGAGAGAGAGAGAGAGAGAGGCTGGGGGGGGAGCGAGAGAGAGAGAGAGAGAGGCTGGGGGGGAGCGAGAGAGAGAGAGAGAGAGGCTGGGGGGGAGCGAGAGAGAGAGGCTGTTGGCGGAGGCGGGGGGGGGGGAGCGAGAGAGAGAGAGGCTGTTGGCGGGGGGGGGGGAGCGAGAGAGAGAGGTTG